>NC_060140.1:796690333-796993363 GCF_021461385.2 Schistocerca piceifrons
GTCATTTATCGTCTACTAAAGTCATCAGAAGGTCAAAACAAATTGCAAAACGAATTAGTCAAGGCATCTATATAGTGCTAAAATTGGTAATTGACTATAAATAATGAAAAGTGAGAAGTTATTCATATGAGTGCTAAAAGGAATGTGTTAAACTTCGGTTACACGATAAATCAGTCAAATCTAAAGGCCGCAAATTCAACTAAATATCTAGGCTTCACAATTTCGAACAAGTTAAATTACAAAGAACACGCAGAAAATGTTTTAGGGAAGGCGAACCGAAAACTACGATTTATTGGCAGAACACTTAGAAGACGCAATATATCTACTAAACAGACTGCCTACTCTACGCTTGTCTCTCTTCTTATCGAATACTGCTGCGCGGTGTGGGATCCATGCCAGACAGTGCTGACGGAGAACAACGACAAAATTCGAAAAAGAAGAACAGCACGTTTTGTATCATTGAGAAATTGGGGAGAGAGTGTCAGTGATACGATACAGGATTTCTACATCTACATCTACATCTACATCTATACCCCGCAAGCCACCTGACGGTGTGTGGCGGAGGGTACCGTGAGTACCTCTATCGGTTCTCCCTTCTATTCCAGTCTCGTACTGTTTGTGGAAAGAAAGATTGTCGGTATACCTCTGTGTGGGCTCTAATCTCTCTGATTTTATCCTCATGGTCTCTTCGCGAGATATACATAGGAGGGAGCAGTATACTGATTGACTCCTCGGTGAAGGTATGTTCTCGAAACTTCAACAAAAGCCCGTACCGACCTACTGAGCGTCTCTCTTGCAGAGTATTCCAATGGAGTATATGTCATCTCCGCAACGCTTTCGCGATTACTAAATGATCCTTTAACAATGCGCGCTGCTCTCCGTTGGATCATCTCTATCTCTTCTATCAACCCTATCTGGTATGGACCCCACACCGGTGAGCAGAACTCAAGCAGTGGACGAACAAGTGTACTGCAACCTACTTCCTTTGTTTTCGGTCTGCATTTCCTTAGGATTCTTCCTATGAATCTCAGTCTGGCATCTGCTTTACTGACGATTAATTTTGTGTGGTCATTCTATTTTAGATGACTCCTATTGCCCACTCCCAGATTTATGGAAGTAACTGCTTCCAGTTGCTGACCTGCTATATTGTAGCTAAATGATTAAGGATATTTCTTTCTATGTATTCGCAGCACATTACACTTAGCTAAATTTAGATTCAATTCTCATTCCCTGCACCATGCGTCAATTCGTTCCAGATCCTCCGGCATTTGGGGTGTACATCATTAAAAGGAAAGGCGTTTCTAGCTGCAGCGGGAACTTCTCACGAAATTAGTCCTCCGAATGCGCAAATATTTTGTTGTCGCCGCCCTACATAGGGAGAAACGACCATGACAATAAAATAGAGAAATTGGAGCTTGCATGGAAAGATATAGATGTTCGTTTATTCAGCACGCTATTCTAGAGTGGAATAATAGAGAACTATTGTGAAGGTGGTTCGATTAACGCTCTACCGGGCAGTCAACTGGTATTTGCAGAATATCATTGTAGATGTAGATGTAGACGTAGATGTAGAAATGGTAGCAACAGCTGACGATGGCATCGACAACGGCCAACTGCGTTCGAGTATTCAAAACATGTGACGTCACGCCACTGCGCGTGAGCACGCGAAAGTTAATTTTGCTGCAGTGAGTAGAGAGACAGGGTGTGAATTGGACACTCAAAGAAGGTACATTCCCCCTTCGAAATATTCATGACTGCCTGCTCAAAATAAGAGGCCATAATAAGTGTGATTAATTACAGTAAACAATAAAATATATTAATATTAAAAAAGGAACGTTTCCTAACGTAGTCCAAAATTATATTTACTTGTCCACGAACCGTCTTTCGGCTACTTAGGCCATCGTCAATTGCCAAGGAAGCCAATTCGTGTCCGAATAAATATACAGTAATTTTGCAGTAGATTAGGAAGTGTTTCCTTTCTCATATTGTAATCGTGTTCTGCCAAGCACAAACGGAATATAGAATTAATTTTAATAAAACGAACTATTCTGTGACTTGAGAAGTAGGAAGTTGGTGACAAAAAATGGTTCAAATGGCTCTGATCACTATGCGACTTAACTTCTGAGGTCGTCAGTCGCCTAGAACTTACAACTAATTAAGCCTAAATAACCTAAGGACATCACACACATCCATGCCCGAGGCAGGATTCGAACCTGCGACCGGAGCGGTCGCTCGGCTCCACACTGTAGCGCCTATAACCGCACGACCACTCCGGCCGGCAGCTGGTGACATAACTTCGCATTTACGTGAAGGCCAAGTGAAATAATTAATAATAAGAGGAGTAAAACTTAATTAGAAAGTTTCGACGGTTCCTTTGAATATTTTTTCCTAAACGTTAGTACAGTACACTACTTTGATAAAATGGCACACCAAAATAAACGCATACATCAGCCGAATACGTACATTAAGACAGTATACACAGGAAGCTAGAAAATGACCTAAATAAAGCTACAATAACTATTGATTACAGTAAGATGAAGCACGTGTTGAAAGATTTTCTTCTTGGATCGTTGAATCAAGTCAATCACAGTTTTTTAATAATCCGAAGCTCTGACGCATGTGATCTATGTCGGGATACAATATTAAATTTCTACAGAAATGGCAATCTCTGAAGATATATAATTAAAAATTAACACACAAATAGGTTAAATGCTTTAGACAGGATACAGTTTTCGTAGGCGGCTTGGTTTGGAAATTTATGGTAGGGTTCTACGGGACTAAACTGCTGAGGTCATCGGTGCCTAGGAGGCTTGGTTAAAACAATGAAAGGTGATGATTAATAAAGGGCTAGAAGTATCTTCTAGCAGACAGTAAAAACGACAACTACAACAAAAGTCACGTAATAGTCCCATCGTAAATTGTTGGTGTTTTCTACAAGGGTATGTGTGGTTTCTGCCCACGGCAACGCCATTATCAGAAGCAGAGTCATTTGGATCCGTATTTTACATTTCTATTCGGTGGCGCTAGATGCATTCTGAAATGCTGTGTACAAGAAAAATCGTTAAGCATACAGACACACAGAAAATGTTCAAACATGGGAGCTAGTGAGCTCAGAAAAATAAAGCACCAAACGCTACAGCTGTGTGCGGTTGCATTTTGCGCCGATGCTGCGTTCGCTGAATTTCCGTGTTGTTCGGCGGTAAAAGCAGAATTTGCAAACAAGGAACGTTTGCAACGCTGCGGTCGTGGGATCAGCAAACGCCGCACTGCAAACAACAGCCGAACCTGCTCGCCGATGTCCCTTTGGCTGGCTTAAACAAAACTGGCCTCACAAGCGATTCCTTGTTTGTGTACCGTGTAATGGAAAACTGCCTTTTTCCACAGAGGTTGCTGTAGACGCAAAAATTTTAATCTACCGTCGCTTAGTTGTCTGGAAAAGCTGATGCTGCAATAAAATGCGAGGACATTCGTTGCCAAGCATCTGAAAAATAACGAAAGGAGATTAACATCTGACAGACTGCTCAAGATCCACCGACCACACAAATTACAAATTTTGCATGACAATCAAGTTACCTGTTTCACACACAAACTTCACAGAGGCTATAATTCGTCATTTGGTATTATTTTTCAAAGCTGTACAGCAGTTTGCGAGAGGAAATCAGAACTAAAGTGTAAGCCGTGTATGATCTGTATTTTAACAAGGTTTTTCTGTTTATGTGACTGTGTCATGATTTAAAATCAAAGACCGACAAACAAATTTTTTTAGGGAAAACGTGTGTGAGGTTGTCGAAGACGAAACATGAGCACCAGCTCTGAGGGGAATACGACAAAGATAAAAAGGGGTTGAAACATCGTAAAGCTTTAAAAACTCTAAAAAAATCAGTGGGTAAGATATACATGTACAGACAAACAAATGACTAGCGTTTCATAAGATCTGGATGATTTATTCAACAGAAAGGGAATCACAACACAAACTGTGTAAGTCAATCTACGTGATTACTCAGCATTTCACAGTGAAATGCCCGGCAGGGTGTAAAATCTTTCTGTGTGAACTCAGGTGGCTCTTATTTTATTATGATGATCATTTCTCCCGACGTAGTGTGGGCCCAACAAAATATTTCAGCACACTGAGGGGATGGTTGATAATTTAAATCTCATGAGACGCCTCTGCCGCAACGAAAAACACATTGGTCCACCTGAAACCTTTAGTAAGCAGTTATTCAGTTTGGATATTTATTGACAAGGCTGTTAGATGTCCTCCTGAGGGATATGTTGTTGCAGTTTTCAGCTCGAAGACTGTTTTGATGCAGCTATCCGTCCTACTCTACCCTGTGCTTGCCTCTTCATCTCCGAATAACTACTGCAGCCTACATCTTTCTGAATCTGAATACCGAATTCATCTCTTGGTCTCCCTCTACGATTTTTACCTCCTACACTTACCTCCAATACTAAACTGGTAATCCTTTGATGTCTCAGAAAGTTTCCTATCAACCAATCACTTCTTTTGGTCAAATTGTGCCACAAATTTCTTGCCTTCGCAATTCTTTTCCGTACTTCCTCATCAGTTACGTGATCGACCCGTCTAATCTTCAGCATTCTTCTATACCAACATATTTCGAAAGCTTCTATTCTTTTTTATTTAAACTGTTTATCATCCATGTTTCGCTTCCGTACATGGCTACACTAGAGACATATACCTTCAGAAAAGAATTCTTAATACTTAAATCTATATTTGATGTCAACTAATTTCTCTTCCTCAGACATTTTTTCTTGTCATTGCCAGTCTACATTTTATATCCTCTCTACTTCTTCCATAGTCAGTTATTTTGTTGCCTAAATAGCAAAACTCATCTACAACTTTAGATGTCTCATTTCCTAGTCTAATTGTCTCAGCATTATCCAGTTAAATTCGGCTACATTCCATTATCACCGTTTTCCTTTTGTTGGTATTCTCCTTATATGCCTCTTTCATGACATTGGCCATTCCATTCCACTGCTCTTCCAAGTCCGTTACTATACCTGACATAATTACAATGTCATCAACTAACCTCAAATTTTATATTTCTTCTCCCTGAACTTAAATTCCTGCTCCAAATTCTTATTTGGTTTCATTTACCCTTTGTTCAATATACATATTAAATTATATTGGGGGTAGCTTCGCACGCTGAGTCGCCTTATCACGGTCCGTGCGGCTTCCCCCGTCAGAGGTTCGACTCCTCCCTCGAGCATGGGTGTGTGTGTTGTACATAACGTAACTCACTTTCAGTTAGATTAAGTATTGTGTATCCTTAGGGACCGACGACCTAAGTAGTTTGGTCTGATAAGACCTTACCACAAAATTCCAAATAAATAACATTGGAGATAGGCTACAACCCTCCCTTCTCAACCACTGCTCTCTTTCATGCCCCTCGACTCTAATACTGCCATTTGGTTCCTCGACAAGTTGTAAACAGAGGTTAGCGCCCTGTATTTTACCCCTGCTACACCCAGAATTTCAAACATTGTGAAAAACTTTTTCGAAGCCTACAAATGTCTGAAGTGTATGTTTCCTTTTCCTTAACCTCTCTTCTAAGATACGTTATAGAGTCAGTATTGCCTCGCATGTTCCTACATTCCTCCTGAATCCAAACTGATCTTCCGTGAGGTCTACCTCCATTCGTTTTTCCACTCTTATGTTAAGAATTCGTTGTAATATTTTGAAGCCATGAGGGACATCCAGCCAAATTCCGTCGAACTGATGCGTAAGATCGTCAAACTCTGGTCATCTCATTGGGCAAGTTAGGATCTGGCAAGCACAAAGAGAAGCAGGTGACAACCAAAGGCATCTTGCTATGAAAAGACACGGCACCCCTGTCGCTCCTGGTTCTTGGGCTGTATGATGGGTGACTATCACTTTGATATCCCACCGCTTTCTCGAGAGTCTACAGACACATCTTCACTAGAGATTGAGGCTGAGTTCCAAGTGGTATTCACCACTGAACAACAGTATATTCCAGTCAATGAAATTCCAGGTCGAACAAGCACAACCAGTCTTCTTAGGCACTGGCCTGACAGTCGGTGGGCAAGGCAGTTTCTGGCCCATTTTGTAAGTGTGGGTTGCCTACATCAGGGGCGGGTATGAAGGGCAAATCTATTGTTCTCCTGTGATTCACATGTACTTAACCCATTGCTCTGCTTTGATTGACAGGTACTTAATCTAATGTTATGCTAAAAGGATCCTTCCTGTTGATAGACAGGCACCTAACGTATTGTTCTCTAGCCCATTCCCTCCCCCCCCCCCCCCCCACCTCACCCTCAGGAAACCTCACTTCTTGCTGCTACAGGTACACATTCAGGTCTGAGTTATTGGAACAGCCGCTCTCAATCTTATCAGTTTCATTGACTACTTAATTAAATTGATCAATTAACTAACCTAACCCCCTCTGCTGCCATTCCCCCCTGGTAGGAAGTTCAAATTCCATCAAGACAATGCAATACACCACAGCTACCTCCAGTAACCTAACAAGATGGGAAAAAAGGTTATTAGGGCTACCTCCAGTAACCTATATCACCTGAGCACCACCTCTTCCTAGGAACAGGTGGGAAAAGGACTCAGCCTGTGCTGGACATGTTTTTATTTTCAGTCTGTATTACACTCGCCCTGACGTGCTTCGAGTCACAATACATAGTCTGCAGACCTGCAAACTACTAGTAAATAATGCTATATACTGATGTGCAGACATGCAAACAACTCGTAAATTACCGAAATAATGTAGCTGACAGGATACAGACTTGTAAACTACTCGTAAAACACCGAAATAATGCAGTACATTGAAGTGCAGACACGAAAACAACTCCTAAATTATCAAAATAACGCATGTAAAATGCTCTGCAGACACACTCAATACTTCTAAACTGTCCAAATAACGCATAGAACAGCCTACAGGTATACTCCCAAAATAATGCAACAGACACACAAAAAACTCCTTAAAAAAAGGCTCGAATGTGCACATGCACCACCTGCGCCCCTGACCAGTGAACCGCACAGGACGCTACTGCACACACACCCAGAAGTTGTGATGCACTGGCATCCCCCACGAAGTGATGACATGGCTGTCAGCTGCCAAGCCAGGCTTAGGTGCCCATTCTGGTCCTGCTTGCATGAGGCGGCAGCACCCCTTTCATTCTTGACACATGAGAAATTCCTATGGAAATACATGTTTATCTAGGCACTATTTCTGACAAAATGACACATAGCTGGGGTGTGGGCCAGCACCAAGAGAGATGTTTGCATAGCAGCTAAAAGTTTGCTATGTTATATTGATGCAACAGGTCGCGTTATAGACAAAATGACGCATAGCTGGGGTGGGTCCAGCACCAAAAGAGATGCTTGCATAGCACCTAAAAGTTTGCTATGTTATACTGATGTTATAGGTCGCGCTATAGAAATACGTTTGACAGCGATCCTACTGGGACAGCCCACTCGTCACTGAATTTACCCATCAAACTACTGCCAGTGTGGGAGCACTGTCAGTCACTGTTTTCTGCAGACGAGACACAAATCGCCATATTGCTCTTACAATTAAATTACGCAAAGTGCTCCAACATATAGTCAAATACGGAAAGACAGTCAATCACACTGCTTTCCAAGTCAGGCCAGGAGGTCGAATATTAGAGTGTGAAACTGATCTCCTACCCAGCAATATATCACCATGTACCATATTGATGTAGTAAACATACAATTCGTATCCAGCGCCTTACAAAATCACCCTCTTTAATGTCATTCATACATACACCACGAAGACAGATATTATAAGTACATGCACCATAGGCACTAGGTAATTTGCATCAGGTCAGGTAGTCATCCACTCCCAATGCATGACCAGAGCTCTCTCAATGGACTGAAGTCACTCCCACAACTGATGTGCAAAGACAGGCTCGTTTCCCCTTGGCACAAGTGGGTTACTGTTTCTTGACCCGAACTACTTGCTTGCTTGCTTTTCTACACACATCTCCAAACTCTGGGATTACAAGAATACATGTATTTTCACATGGTTTGCCATAATATTATACCAACTACACGATAGATCTCGATATCAAGCATGTAGCAGTATCCTACCAATCGCTCGCGCAATGTAACTTCGAAGATATAGACTGCAAATTATTTCTGCCAGTTTAGAACCTGACACAGACCTCGAAGTCGTGGCAGAAAAACAAAATATATGGCAGTGTACAAAGCGTGTTAAAGCAGAAAAAAACAATGCTTCAAACAACCACACAGGGCCACATGAAGCGTCTCTTGTGACTTAAAGTATAGTCTATGGTATACAATCATCCTCCTACAGTACTGGTGATAAAACTTTGAACAGGTCTGTGCAGTTGATCAATACCTGCATATTTAATAGGATCGTCTCTTGTGCTCGATGCTGGCAAGCATGCGGTATTTGCTTTCGATATATGGGAGAAGAGAGATGCGGTAAAAATCTTATCGAGTTCTCTATTGGATGAAGTTAGTGGAGTCTTTCTACTTCGGGTTTTTTCTCTGTAGAATGGTGCAGAATAATGAAGATAGCATGTTGGGGTGATAGACGCAAATGGGCCCTGAGATACATTTTGTAATCATTAAAGGACTTCTCCATATGATCCAAAACAGGTATGTGATTGAATGGAAAGCCTTGATTCCAAATCTCAGACAACTTTTCTACTGAAAGCGTAGTGTAACGTCCCCATTCCCTTCTATCGACAATGTTAGAATTATATGACCATGTAAACATGTGCCTAAACAATTGGAATAAAATTTTGAAAAGGCTATTGTCCCGTAGATTCAATATAAAGTCGATAAATGAAGGGGAGGTTAACAACAAGATGCCTTCTAGGACAACTTATTCCGCCTACTTGATTACTGTAAAATTTAGTATGGTTGTTGGAAAGATTTGTGCTATCATTCACGTACTGTGCCAACGAGAAGGGGTACCACACGGAACGGAACAGAATAATAAGAGTTACTGAAATAATTATAGCTAAAAGAAATACGGTCGCCAGCCCAATTTGGCATAATTTCTGTTCAGTAGGTGAATTAATGAGCCGAACAGTCAATGTCAAGAATTATTCGAACACGCTCGGCAACAGAGGGCTGCGCACACATTAGCAAAAACAATTGAAACATTTACGTAATAAAGTGAGAAAGAAAATAGTTTGCACTGTAAATATCAATAATTAATAGAGCTGAAATTTTGAAAACATACAAGATAACACTTATATTAATGGTTACTTACTGTTGTGAGTGACAATGGCGCTACCTCACAATAATGTCTACTATTTTCATATGAATTTTGGAAAATGGCAAAAAATAATTAAAAGAAAATCTATTGCCTTCTGAACAGGGAAGTAGAAATTGATAATTACTGTATCAAAAGGTAATTATTATACATTAGCACGACTGCAAGTCAAAATGTGAACTAGAACTTTACTAACAAGAAATCACAATAATCACTGATATTTGCACTCACTCATTAATTCTAGTTAGTGCTTTTGTTCACAGTGTCAGGAATCACTTTAATTTGATTAGTTGATTTACTATTTACAACAATTAGATCTCCTCAGGTTAAAGTACAAATTTAAAGTTAGTGGGACTGAAATTACTGAATGCTTTAAGTTCGAATCTTTAATCCAACTGAATAATTTAGTTCATAAGAAAAATTAACTGTCACTGCAATTTTCATTTTTCATAAGCGGTACTCGGATTATTGTAACAATAAGACAGGACCAGAACCTACTTGGTGAATCATTTTAGGAGAATCACGGGTAAACAGTTTTGATGAAACTATGGTAATTATTCACTCACAAAACACCACAAAGCTGATTAATGTCGTTACAAAACTAGTTGACAATAAGCTGTGATGCAGCTATCTTACTTCTGTCCATTCTCGTCATGACGAAGTTGCTGACGACGATAATTCTGCTGACTCCTTTCCATGATAATTAGCGAGCACAGGAGTTATTGGCACTGGTGTGGCGGGCTCGTGGTGCTGCTGCAGCCAATATTTCCACCGCCCACGCTCATCGCTTGCCAAGTGCCACTAAACAATTACTCCTCCAGTACAGTGCACACCATCCATGCGTCCGCACTTCACCATGTCTCACACCAGAGTCCTCTCTGTGTAGCGCGCGCTCTGACGTAACATCCTCCCACGTCCAGAGACGCCGCTACTCCAACGACACTTATTCGCTGACAAAAACATAACGTTTCCCGAACATTTCCTCAGCGATTACTCAGCGATATTTACATAATATACATAATTGATTATACAGCAAAGTAAACAAATTAATTCATACATGGTGTACATATAAATTTACATAAAGATTGAAAGGTGGCTATACTGAGTCACAGAGCCAGAGATTGCGCCAAAGATTATTATTTCGCCGCCTCCACTGGTGCAGTAGTAGTTCAGAGGTTGCCATGGCAGTACTTGTTGAGAGGATGTCGAGGGCAGTACTAGTTCAGAGGACTTTGAGTGCAGTTGTTGTTCTGTTGGGCGAGAGAGTAGATGCTGTTCAGTTGGTGTAATGTATAGATGGAAGATGTTGCAAATATCACAATATATGTGGAGGTAGAAAAAAAATTATTTCACACCTCTTTAATGGCAATGCCTCTTGGTCACAGGTTCATTCAACAAAGCATCTGGCTCGTGTTCATGTATTAGACTTGTAATTCTGGTTTCTATGTGCAATTATAGTATTTCTGGTTTTTCAATTAGTTTATTGTAAATAGTGTTTAAAATGTCGTGTTGAGGAAGAACCGTGCCAGATACATGTACTTTGAATCACACTACCACACACAAAACAGTTACACCTTGCTTTGTTGTTTCGTAGCTTTTATAATTGCAGGGGACTTGATTAATCAATTGCGTTAACGGAAATTTCTTGTCATGTTTTGTTGTTATTTTATGCAGTCAGATTATGTACTAAAACTACTCAGGGCCAACCGGTTGCGAGACTCCGTAACCGGACACGCAGCTAATAAAATTATTGCATATTTATTAAGCCCCCATGCACTAGGCGACCGCTGCTTCGGATCGTCCCTTGGAATTCTTCTAACAGTAAAAATAGCAGACAGTAGTATTGTTGTAGTAATTTGTAGTTTAGTAATTGTAGTCTATATTGCATGTGTAGATTTGGTAACTGAACATTTGTAGTTGTCTTGTCATTCTTCTAATGGTATTTTCGCAGAATTTAATTTTTGATGTCTCGTATATGGGTTTGACAATTTTGTGCAATTGTGGTTTTAATTGTTCGTTAATCATGTTTGTCGGGAAGCATTTCGTGTGAATGGTATTGTTGGTGATAAAGTGTTATATTGTGTGTAATTTTCGTATAGTGAGGAGTTTTGTATGTTCTGTAAATGGTTACGCGATCGATGAAAAAGGCAAAAATGATTGATAGTCAGAATGACGAAATTGTTAACATGGCGAACTCGCCAACACAGGAGAACAGTATGATGAATAATGGTGTATAAAACAATTTAATAACCCGGGAAAATAAGGGATAGTGATCGAAACGGACGTTACAGCGGTAATTTTGAAAATGACAGACGAAACAGACAGGACAATAGATACCAGCCTTATGACAATAACAGACGTTCTAACAGAAATTACACAGACAATTATAATAACGGAAGTTCCTACTGGAGTGATCAATCATACGGAAACAGTAATTGGAATCACCAAGACAGAAATTATTCATACAATAATTTCAGAAGTGACAGTCGAAATTACACAAGAAGTAGTCATGCAGATAGCCAGGAAAATTGAAATTTTAATAATAGACACAACCAAGAATTTACATGTAAATGACAGGAGGGATCTAATTTGCATCCTCCACATGATAGAAATTCAGAGAGACAAGTGCAAATCGTAGAAACTGATCCGCGAAATGACGCGAATAATCAAAGACTTGACGCAAACAATCGACAATGACTTGTAGCTTTGGCTTCTGGCAGTAATATAGACGGTTCAAAATGAAATGGCGCTACGACTTTACACTAAGTACGCTTGGAAGACCTCAGAGATATTTTGCTAGACGAAAAGGAAATTAATGTAGACGCATTTTTATATCCTGTTATTGAAGTATGTGTGAGTAAGAATAAGTTCACTGCGGTTTTAGATTCTGGGAGCCCATTGAATGTTATTAGTGAATGTTTTTCGTATATGTGTAAGAACTACTGCATGTCCTGTGTTACCTGTTTCTAAAACTACAATTCGAGGAGCTATTTCTGGAAAAAGTGTGGAAGTCAAACAACAAACCAACTTAAATTTCATTTGTTCCATTACTCAGTACACGAATTATATTGGGTAATTAGTTTCTTAACACACATAAGGCAATTTTAAACTCTAAGGAAGGAAGTGTGAACTTGACTGTTGCCGGAATGCCGATATGTTTGAAATTTTTCGAGTGTGTAACGAAATCTGAATCAGACACAGATTGTTTAAGGTTTCTTACTTCTGATGTTTTCGCTGAGTATTATGACGACAATGTGTTCATTCATGACAACGACAATAGATACAGAGACGTGATGGATGATATGATCAACAGTGAAGAATTAATTAATAAAAAGGTTAACAAAGCTGAAGTGACAGATGACGTTGCAAGAGAAGAATTGCACCAAATTTTGACTTCACATGCTACAGTATTTAGTCATCACATAGGAACTATAAAAGGCTTACAATTTTATTTAAAGTAAAAGAACATACACCATTTCGGGGGAAAACGTACGCTATTCCTTTGACTTATAGAGACAAGGTTAAGAGTGAACTTCAATGCATGTTAGATCAAGGCATTATTGAGCCAGCAGTCAGTCCTTATACCAGCCCATTACATGTCGTTCTTAAAAAGGATGGGTCAATTCGTTTGGTTCTGGAATCCAGACGGATAAATAATATCATCATTCCTGAAACTGACCGTCCACAAAATTTAGATGAACTTCTTCAACATTTCCATGGAATTAAAGTTTTACCCACAGTTGAAATGCGCGCAAGTTTTTGGCAATAGAACTCCATCCTGATTGTAGAAATTACACTGCCTTTTTAGACTTTGGGAACTGTTATCAATTTCGGAAATTACCGTTTGAACTTACTGTATCCTCAGCGGCATTAATTCGTGGTTTAAACGAAATTTTACCTGTTTATCTTCGTGACAATATTACTTCATATGTTGATGATATTTTTATTGCTAAACGTTCTTGGAGTGAGCGTAACAAAATTTTGGATTGATTATTACGTATTTTTGCAAGATTTGGCATTACAGTGAACTTGGAAAAATCTGAACTTTGTCGTTCTCAGGTGAAATTTCTTGGTCATATTATTTCTACAGAAGGTATTCTTCCTGATCCAGAGAAACTATACGCTATTCGTAGTTATGCTGTTCCTACTACAAAATGTGATGTTCGTAGTTTCCTTGGTGTCTGTAATTTTCTTAGACGCTTTGTTAGATTGGACAATTTGGCCACACCTCGTTTATGTGAACTTTCTGGAAAGAATTCTAATTGGTGTTGGGATGAAGAAGCTCAATTAGAATTTGAACAACTTCGTGATGCTTTAGTGGCTGCCCCACTTTTTTCTCATCCGGATTTATCTAAAGATTTTTGTTTGGCGACGGACTCATCATACAAAGGCATAAGTGCACACTTATTTCAAGAGATAGAAGAAACCGGCGTTGTAGTACAGAAAAATATTGCATTTGGAAATCGTGTTCTCTCTAAATCAGAGAAGAATTATTCGATTACGGAAATTGATGCCTTGGCTGTTGTTTGGGCTTTCACAAAATTTCGCATCTTTTGTATGGCAGACATACTAAGGTTTACACCGATCATCGAGATCTGGAATTTCTTACGTCAACAAAATCAACACATGAAAGATATGTACAGGAATCTGATTTTAGTATTGTTTACATTCAGGGTTCTTCAAATATTATTGCTGATGCTTTATCACGTGCACCTATGGGTTTGAAACAAAGTGCTGAGGAGGACTGCAAAGAAAACTTTGCTTGATGTATATTCAAGGTGTTGCGTTTGAAAATTTTATTTCGTCTTCGCTCCAGGACAACGCTAAGGAGCAAAACAAGGATCGAATCTGGAAGGACATTAAGAATAAGTGAAGGAGAAAGGAAAGCGCTGCGATTAGACAGTATTATTTAGTTCACAATGATATTCTTTTTAAACGAAAATCGGTTTACAACTCTGTTTGGTTAGATTGCATTCCTGATGAGTGGGTTAATAAATTGATTTGGTATACACATTTCAGTTATGCACACTTTGGTCCCAGAAAATGCTTTCATAAATTACGAGAAAACTGCTACTTCAGTAATATGGAAAAACGTATTCGATTTGTTCTTGCCAAATGCAAATTATGTCAAAAGGCTAAGCCGCAAACTATTTCTCACAGAACACCGTTGTTTCCTATCATTCCAGAGAAATTAAAGGAGATGGCTGCAGGCGATTTGTTCGGTCCAGTGGTTCGTTCTACTAATGGTTTTGCGTACATTTTGGTAGCAGTGGAATTGGCATCAAAATATGTGTGTTTTACACCTTTACGTAAAGCAACAGCTCGTTCAGTATCTACTGCTTTCATCAAACATTATCTTAAAGAAGTGGGTCGTGTTGATAAAGTTATATCAGATAATGGATCACAGTTTCGCTCTAAAATTTGGCTTCGTACTCTACGGCGTCGTAAGATCAAACCAATTTTCATTTCACTTTTTCATCCTCAATCTAACGCTTCAGAGAGATGGATGAAGGAAATCAATAAATTGTGTCGTCTTTATTGTCATCATAATCATAGAACATGGGATCAGTATCTTCATATTTTTCAATACATTGTGAATGAACTCCCTAATGATTCAACTTCTTTACCGCCTATATTGATATTAAAAAAATAAAGCACCGACAAAGCGCATTTCTGAAATAGTTCCTTTTCCGCCTACACGGCATTCTGAAGTTGTCAACCTGGTTCTACAAAATATTGCATCTGCGGCTGCTGGAAGAGAGAAATCAGCTAAACGTCCTGGTCGTTTAAAAACTTTGTCAGTTGGTCAAAAGGTGTTAATTAAGTCTCATCGTTTGTCTCACGAAGGAAAAGGCTTGTGTCGCAAATTTTGTCTGCTTTATAACGGTCCATATAGAATTCACAAAATTATTTATGATAACACTGTCGAAGTAGAAACTTTTAAATCACGGCGCTATAAGGGAATACATCATATATTGAACGTTAACATTTTTGTGGAATGACATGCTTCTGAGAGATTAACAGTTGCGCGTGGACACGCAGAGAGGACAAGGATACTGCGCCGTGTTTTGGTGGCGGCACATACACAAAGCTCCTGTCAGTCTGTGCGCCGCACAAGGTAGTCGTTGACCGCAAGCAATTACTTCCTACGTCACTCTTACGTACAGCTGATCGAGTGCTCAGTACGAATGCACTGACTGCCGTAAACAAATACACAGTCTAATTTCTCCGATTAAATTCAGCATAAAGCTATAGTGACTTGATAACTTATTTTATTAACGTTCAGTTTTCTCCAGGATACAGTTGTAAAAAAATATTTAAGAACTTCAGGTAAAGTCTGTGTGTGTCCGACGTTAAGAGGACCTGCTATCGAGAAAATTTCAGGAAGAATGTAATTTCGAAGAAGAAAGTAATAAACTAAAAAGGTAACTATTAATTGAGTATATTTTTCAGGTAACATATTTCTACTTAGGTATGTGCTTTATACGTAATTTGTTGCTCGCGATTATCTAATTTATACTTTGTGTTAACTGATTTTGACAATGTTTATTAATGAACAGGGTTGTTACTTATGTATATTATGCATCGCTTGACTGCTCTGCTTTTTCACTGATGTCATATTTTTTATTATGTTCCTGCTGTGCCTATTTATTTAAGTAATAATTGTCACCTGATTAGTTGTGTTGATATGGTTGTGTATGTAAGTTATACTTTGTGATTTATCAACTTGCGCCTTCACGTTTAATTAATGAGATTACATATGAACATTTATTTGCTTATGCTGTTATGATGCTAATATCGTATTTATTATGTAAGATATATATTTGCTGCTTTGCGTATGGATTGCATATTTACACATTTCTGTTTTGTTGTCATAATTACTTTTTAATTTGGTAAACAGAAATGCTTATATACTGTGTATGAACATGGAGTTTAGGTTACACTATGGTTTTAATTATAGATTGTTCGCTTGGCAGAGCCTCGTTGTAGGGATTGTGCTATATCGACTTGTTGACATTCTGTCATCTACTGGTATATTTACTCGCTATTGCATGTTTTGCTTACGCTCAGTGCTTTATATTTTAAGAGGAGAAAATGAACTGATATAATTCTACGAACTACATTGGTACAAGAAACTTCATTGAAGTCACATGAGCAGGAGGTTTTATGGAAGCTGTATAAATTTATGCTAATAGAAAGGAAGCTAACGACATGAAATACCAACACTAGCTTTAGACAATTGACAATTATTACACTGCATTCTTCTGAGCAATTGAAATAGCAAGTGACACTTGACACAAAGAAATACTCGACATGTCTGCTTCTGTTTTGCCATGATTCTTGAAGTGGTGTACACACTGTGAAATGTTACGATTTATTCATTCAAAGTCTTATGTGATCATTCACACTACGTACTCGCACCTACTTACTGAAAGTTATTCAAACTGAAGGCTGTTAGAGGTCATGTATGCATTTCTTTTATTTTCTGATGGACAAGGTAACCAAAATGTATATTATAATTCATATTGGGTAGAAGATTTGGCGCAGGTGGATTACACAGTGGTTGTGTGTGGACACTGTGTCTTCGGATTGTATGGGATGATGAACTGAAGTTTGCACTAGGATTTTATCTCTACTTGTTTGAGAAGACGGACTAGAGAAAGAGTTGTTATGGAAGTGAATTGATATTGGTGATAAGGTTTATATGTATCGACGTATTGAAGAGGTATTATTGAAGCATTGAGATTATGTGATGTTGATGATTATTGGAGTGTTGGTGAAAAAGAGGTAAAGTAGGCGAGGAGCATATTTTTTTTTGTTGGTTTATATGGAACAAGAAGAATGAAGATGGCAGACTACAGCACTCCAGTGGAAGGAAGAGTGTCTACACACACACTTTGTTAAATCAATAAGCAGTATATACTTTTTTTTTTGGAGAGAGGAAGTATTTGCATATCTTGGCACACTGACAGTTGTTCAGCAACCGTACATTTTGATTTGGCTTGGCAAACATTTGTCTTCACATGATGACTATGACGTTGACAAACTATTATTGACTATTATACACTGCTGCCACTACTACTTGATACACATGTTGAACATAAAATTTTGACAGAATTGGATTTACACAGTTAACACTATTCAATTACACAATAATACTTATTATATGGATGAAAGATGAGTGAGCATGTTTTGTGTATTTTCCTTTCCTAATCCCAAATAATTAGTACCGACCTACCTCCTAAATATTATTTTACTTGTTTGTTGTGGCTTGCACTGACACACATAAATATTATAGGTTTACTGATATTTGTGTATTTGTAATAGTTAATACAACAATTATCTGATATCATTTGTGTGTTTATTATAATTTGTATGTTTAGTGTAAGAGCATTGATAAAAATTTTGTAAAAGCAATTGTGTGTGCATTCAGACTGTTGTTCGTGCTTACAGCTATCAACATTGGTGGGTGCCACTTGGAAATGTTTAATTCCTGCTGAGGAACTCTGATGAACTGTGTAATTATTGCTGGTGAATATTATGGACTGTTACCTGCACTTGCTCAACATAACTGGGTGCCACTGATGGAACTGCTTCTACTGAAATGATGTCACTTGTTGCTGTCTGCACCTGTCACCATTGCTGGGTGCCACTGATGGAACTGCTCCTACTGAAATGATGTCACTTGTTGCTGTCTGCACCTGTTCAACATTTCTGGGTGCCATTGTTGGAGCTGTTCAAATACTGCTGATGAAATGTTATGGGACTGATATTTGCACCTGTTGACCAATGCTGGGTGCTACTGTTGGAACTGTCAACTACTCTGAGGAGTGCTACTTGTTTATTGAACTATTGAAAAGATTTTCTGTGAATATTTGTATAAACTGATTTATTGTGTATAGACTGTTTATGAAATGTTATGAGACTCTTACCTGCACCTATTCGTCATTGCTGGTGCCATTTATTGAACTGTTTAACTACTCTGAGAAATGATACTTGAGTAAACTATTTTGTAAAATCACATGTATGCAAGCATCTGTATTCCTTACTGTAGTTTTATATATTAGGTTATTGAAGGGTCAGTGCAAAGCCAAAATTTATTTAGTTATCTAATATTTACTTATTAATATCATCTTTTATTTTTGTCTGTGTTTGTTGGACGAATTTGGTGGTATTTTCACCACCAATGCTGCCAAAAATACCACCAAATTCTAGCCTGTGGAGGAGGGTCATATGAAAGGTGGCTACACTGAGTCATAGCGCCAGAGATTGCGCCAAAGATTATTTTTACGCCGCCTCCACTGGTGCAGTAGTAGTTCAGAGGTTGCCGTGGGCAGTACTTGTTGAGAGCATATCGAGGGCAGTACTAGTTCAGAGGATGTCGAGTGCAGTTGTTGTTCTGTTGGCGAGAGAGTAGATGCTGTTCAGTTGGTGTAATGTATAGATGGAAGATGTTGCAGTTATCACAGTGTGTTTTTCGTCAATATATATTGAGGTAAAAAAAATTAATTTAACTTATCTTTAATGACAATGCCTTTTGGTCACAGGTTCGGTCAACAAAGCACCCGCCTCGTGTTCATGTATTAGACTTGTAATTCTGGTTTCTATGTGCAATTATAGTATTTCTGGTTTTTCAATTAGTTCATTGTAAATGGTGTTTAAAATGTCGTGTTGAGGAAGAACCGTGCCAGATACATGTACGTTGAATCACACTACCACACACAGAACAGTTACACGTGTGCTTTGTTGTTCCGTAGCTTTTAGAGTTGCAGGGGACTTAATTAATCAATTGTGTTAACGAAAATTTCTTATCATGTTTTGTTGTTATTTTATGCAGTCAGATTGCGTACTAATACTACTCAGGGCCAACCGGTTGCGATACTTCGTAACCGGATACACAGCTACTAAAATAATTGCATTTTAAGTAAGCCCCCATGCAAGATAAATGCAAGTATATATACAATAATAAATGGTCAAAGAGCACATCGGCATGAAAGTGTTACAGTAGCACTAGAGATCTGAAAAGCTAGTGTACGTTTCATCTGATCTCAATCAGCACACCATCTACAACTGTTTGTGATCCTTCTCAATCAACCATCGTCTATAGTGCAGTCGATCTATCACCGTAACTCTGTCATGGAATTCAGACAGAATGCGTTACAAATACTGGAGAAATATGTAGCGACGGCAGTGTGAGGGTGTTGCAAATACCGCTTTCATACCACGGTCCTTAGCGAAATACCCGTAACTTTCAAAATTTGGTAATTTTATTACGAGGTTGCGCCATCAGCGACGTGTAACTGCACTGTTGGTCTGATACTATACATTCCAGCGATCAGCGTCTGTATTCAGTGCAACGGTAGTTGTGGGGAAAAACCACTTCGGTCAGAGGTAATGCCATATGTAGATTTATAAAGGCAGTATAGCTGTAAACATGACACTTGTATGCACCTGTAGAACCAAGACAGCTTCTGAGGGTAATGTGGTAGCGTTTTTTAACATCTGGCAGTCTGTAAAACTATTACGCCTCTTTTTCTAAGACACAGTAGTACCACTCACAAGAAAAAACTTATGAGACATGTCCACCCATCGTTGATTCTCGGTTGGTATTATTTCGTAATGCTGGCAATCTTTATGGGTGAAGTATTATACTTAGTAATAGGGGGTGTGTGATGGGTTTGCCCTGAGCATCATTATTATAAAGTATGTGTTTGGGTTCCAACGCGTGCAAAGGAAATCACTATGTCCTGTCATAAGGAAGGTATGTATTTGATGTGGAATGCTGTAATAGCAAAGGTAAGAAAAAGTATGTCAAATCATAAGATTGGTACAGATATTTCTATTTCCAGAGCCTCTACCATCAGGAGGGTGTATTTCCGATACTTCGCTCAATGTCGATTGTCATTCAATTGAGACCGCGATCTTAACGTTTGATTGAAAGTATAGCCATCAAATACACACATGGCTGATTTCATGAGATAATAATGTCTAGGGGTACTTGGCGTGCAGCGCTGGTGGTCCGTGGCGGTAATAATTCATGTTTCCCATTAATAGCAGGAGCTGTCCGAATGGAGAGCTCTGCTGGAAGCATATGAACATAGCTGAGTTAACCATATCGTCGTCTAGATGGCCGAATTGCAAACTACTACTTAGTATGTTTTGTGTAGCTTTCGTGATCGCGTGGAAATCTGAGGAGATTCAACATAGACATGTTTTTTCGCTGGGCCATTATTCGCTCCTACGTAAATTGTTCAGCTGACTGCTTCTTCACATTTCATGTCTTTATTTAGTTGAGAGAACATCGATTGTGGTGTCAGCATATAGCGGGTTAAAGTCAGGTGGAAAACACATTTGCTGGTCCTCTAGATATGAGAAACACTTAGCTGGCTGTGTATATTATAAGGATAATTAAGAATCTTTTACATCACCAACATCGGTATTCACAAGTGTAAATATCAGTTTCCTCCATTTGTTTGGAGTTCTCACTTAAAGGTCTTCGCAGACGAGATAAGTTTCTACTTGATTAGTGGCTCACAGCACGCAGCTCCACCTCGCAAGGGTTTCGAGTTTGTAGAAAAATAATTTCCAATCTATATCTTCAGAGTTATGTTGCGTGAGCGATCAGTAGGATACTGCTATGCTCAATTTTGGTTCCACGATGTCCCTTAGACAATATATTCCTTTTCCCCTGGCTAAAAATAACAGCACCATGCACATGTCCCATGTTTGTATCTTCACATATTTTCCTGCACCGTTCACTATTTTTGATCCAAAACAGCACCGATAGTGTGTCCACTTCCATCCTTAAATTTACATTATATGAACGACTTTCCGGATCCTGCACTGTCGATGGCTAAAAATTTAAACAAGAAATCGTACTACTCTGGCATTATTCAAAACATATTTACTACGGCTTTGCCGCAAAATTTACTCCGACGTATTTATTTCTCCAGAACTGCGTTTGATTTCTCCTCCAACAACTCTCCACATACGCCAGACGCCGGTCAGAGTGGCCGAGCGGTTCTAGGCGCTACAGTCTGGAACCGCGCGACCGCTACGGTCGCAGGTTCGAGTCCTGCCTTGGGCATGGATGTGTGTGATGTCCTTAGGTTAGTTAGGTTTAAGTAGTTCTAAGTTCTAGGGGACATGACCTCAGAAGTTATGTCCCATAGTGCTCAGAGCCATACGCCAGACGCTACATCTCCCTTTGTCACTGAGCTGAGGACAGGGATCACTATCACCCTACCTCCCTCTTCAAAAAGACTGCTGCCCCAAGCAGGCTCGCAGTACTAGAAAACACATAAAAATTACAATGCCTAATTAATCTATGCAAACCCAATGGTACATAACAAGTAAACAGAAAAAACTAAAAATACTCTGCTGCTTTCTGGATCGCAGGACATACGGTACTTCATGCTGTACTCTATCTTCCTGGTTTTCTCTGTGCTTAGAACCTCTCTTCACTCTCTCTTTCTTCCTCTTTCTTTCCTGTGACACGCCTGGAAACACATCCCGGCAACCCGTTCTAGTTGGCAGATGAAGCTTAACATTATCGGGAGATGTGGTTTCAACAACCTGGTATGGCCTTTGATATCTCGTGAGGAGCTTCTTCGTTTTCACTTCTTGCGTATAGGGGCTGGACAGCACTACACATTGCCCCACTCTATACTGCGGTAAACTTCCTTTCTGCTTCACTGCGTCTTCCTGCCTTTCCAAAGCTTTCGTATTCGCCTTTTGTACCCGTTTGCAAACATCCCGAATTGTTCTAGCCAATTGACGTACAGATTTACCGGTCCTTCCTTTCTGTAGCTTCACTGAATCAAACGGTGACGGCATTTTTCCCTGTACATTACCTCATATGGAGACAAACCGGTATTTGTATGGACTTTGGCAATGTATCCACATACAGCATGCTTCAAATACTCGTCCCACTGATGGTGGTGAGAATCCACATAAAAAACTCAGCACCTTCCCGATTTTTCTGTGTACCCGTTCTGTCCTTCCGTTGGCCTGTGGATGCAACCCGCTCGTTCTCAACTTCTTTACGTTCAACCATTTACGCAGTTCCTTCACTAAATCCGAGATGAAGTTGGCCCCTTGGTCAGTAATTACTGTCTCTGGTACACCAAACTTCAAAATCCAGTTGTTTACTAACGCTTGCGCAACCATTACTGCCTGTCGATTAGGTGTAGCCACCATCTCCACATACATCGAGAAATGGTCTATAATTGTCAGAACGAATCTTTTCTCCAATGGTGTTCGCCTAAAAGGTCCTAAGACATCAGTCGCCAGCAAAGAGAATGGACATGTTTCTTCCGGAAATCATTGTAGCTTTATTTGTTTCCGACTCAAAGATGATCTCTGCACACATGGTATACAGTTCTTGAAATACTGATCTTCATCTCCTTTCCTACCTCTCCACCAATGTCTCTCCGCCACTCTCATATTCGTCTCTCTACACCCTCCATGATCAGATAACACGTGATCATAGGCTTCCTTTAAAACCTTATCCCTCAACTTCGCTTGCACTACTACCCTTGGCCCTAACTTCGTTTCCCTGCACAGAAGACCGTCGTACACATTAAATTGTGGATGTGTCCGACACAGTTTACAATCGTTATCAGCGTACTGTAATTCTTGCCATACCGCTAGGTCATAATCTATGACTTCTCCTTTTGCCACCTTCCTATTTGGTAAATCCACATTACTGTGCTTCTTCCCAGGCTTGTGCGCCACCTCATAGTCGAATTCGCTGAGCCTCACAGCCCATCTAGCGAGTCTAGTGGATGGATCCTTCAACCCAAACAACTACTTCAACGCAGCATTATCTGTCGCTACCCGAACTCTTCTCCCACATAAATAACATTTAAAATATGTATTTCCATATATTATGCTAAGCATCTCCCTCTCTGCTGTTGAGTAATTTCTCTCTGCTGCATTGAACTGCCTAGACGCATAGGCTACAGGATGCTCTTTACTATCAATTTCCTAACTAAGAACAAGCTTGATTCGATTCATCGCATGCCGGTATAAACTCCTTTTCAAAATCGGGAAACACAAGAACCGGACTTGTTGTTAACACTTCTTTCAATTTTTCAAACGCTTTCTGACACTCCTCTGTCCACTCAAATTTCACACCCTTCGTAACAATCGCGTGAATGGATGTGCTAAATCTGCAAAACACTTCACGAACGTTCGATAGAAATTGCAAATTCCGATGAATGATTGCATTTCCTCAACTGTTTATGGTTCCCGAAAATACCTTACAGCCTGTACCAACCTCGGTTCTGTTCGCACTCCGTCCTTACCGATAATACGACCCATATATTTTACTTCTTATAATGTGAAATGACACTCCTCCAGGCTCAACGTAAAACGAACTGCTCTTAACCTCATGAAGGCTTCCCTTAACCGCTATATATGATGCTCCATACTACTTGAAAACACTATAATGTCATCCAAATAGACAAGACGCTGCCGTGATTTCAAACCCCTCAAGACACTGTCTATCTACCTCTGAAACGTTGCCGGAGCGTTTTTCAAACCGAGTGGCATTCTATTGTACTGGTAATGGCCTCCAGGTGTAGAGAATGGCCGGCCGGTGTGGCCGTGCGGTTCTAGGCGCTTCAGTCTGGCACCGCGTGATCGCTACGGTCGCAGGTTCGAATCCTGCCTCGGGCATGGATGTGTGTGATGTCCTTAGGTTAGTTAGGTTTAAGTAGTTCTAAGTTCTAGGGGACTGATGACCACAGATGTTAAGTCCCATAGTGCTCAGAGCCATTTGAACCATTTTTTTTTTTTTTTTTTTTGTAGAGAAAGCAGTTTTTGGACGATCCTCTGGAGCCACCTCTATCTGATAATAACCACTTGTCAAATCCATCGTAGAAAAGTACTGGCACTGTCCTAAGTGATCCAAAGTCTCCGATATGTTTGGAATGGGGTATGCGTCCGTTACTGTCTTATTATTGAGGTATCGGTAGTCACAACAGAACCTGTATTTCTTAGTTCCATCCTTAGATGGCACAACGACAATGCCCGCTCCACAGCAACTATTACTATGCTCTATAATATCGTCCGCAAGCTGCTGATCAATTAAATCCTCCACAATCGGCTGCAAATACCTCGGTATTCTGTATGGCTTACGGTAAACAGGTGCTTCATTCTGTAGTGGGACGAAATTAAGCGTCACCCATCCACCAAAGTCAGCCCAGTTTGCAGGTGACTATAAGTTTAATTTAGTTTTGTTTATGTGTTTTCTTATTATTTGTAATAAATGTGAATTATCTAAAAGTTTGTATTTTTTTATGTGTTTCATGTACGGAGAGGTCGGCGCAACGAACGGGGACAGCATCTTCGTTGCCGCGACCAGAGAGGAAATTGCTGGCCGCTATACGTCGCGGGTCGACAGCCAAGGAGCAACAGAAGATCCTGGAACCGAGTTGTTGCGTCGTGCTTCTAAAAATTAAAAATGAAGTTTTATACTCTTTTTGTACAACAATGACATCATATAGATCTTAATCTTATTGAAATGTCAGTCACCGTCTGTCAACGCTCAAGTTCACATCTGTATGTGTAGGAAGCTAATAAAATAGTGTATGCTACTAAAGTTGAAACACGTGTCGTGAAGATTTATTTATGAAGAGTTATGTGAACGGATTAATAATATATTTGACAAGATTATTGATTCAGACAGCGTTGGCCGAAACTTTGAATCTAAAAAGTTTATTTAATGTGTGATTCTGATATCGATTAGATCAAGATAACGTGTGTCGATATAATTTTCTGAGGAGAAACAAACGAAATTTAAATTCGAAAAAGTTACGAAAACCAATTGGCCCAAGTGATGTAATTCTCTGCACATGACTCAACTGATGTTTTACTGTTTCGTTCAAGAACCATTCTATGACAATTTAAAAAGAATATGAATCATTTTTGAAGTGGGTTGTAACTGACGTAGGTGACGAAGTCTGCACATGGTCATACATATATCAAACGAAAACCTAATACGTCGTTACACCACACCGTGGCGACCTTACAAACAGGACTTGTGTGCAACTAAGGCACACAGGTACGAAACAAAGCATCAAGAGTCCTTCGGAAGTCAACGCGAGTTTCTTGGAGCCTTCACCAGCCAGCGGCGACTTCGCGGGTGTGGGCATCTGACGGAGTGCAGCCAAGCAGTACGGTCACGCAGTTGTTCCACGAGAAGGCGCATCTGTTGGGCAGCAGCTGAACGCTGCAAACCTCGACAACCCTTTTTCTCCCTAAACTAATAGGCCCAGTACGTCAGCTGCGGGGCGTTCCTCCGGCTGGTATTAGAGGTGTTGCTGAGGGCTTCGCCTGTCTACGGCGGTGCCGGGCGTGGTTGCAGCTAGCGACGTTTCCGGTGTTCGACTCAGCGTCCTGCCGGTTGCGGAAGCGGGGTCGCAGCATCTCAGCGGCTGCATCGACGGCTGTTACATCTGCAGCCCATAGCAGCACACTAATCATCAAGAACTACAAATTACAATATTAGTGTCCGGCCCAGTACGTCAGCTGCGGGGCGTTCCTCCGGCTGGTATTAGAGGTGTTGCTGAGGGCTTCGCCTGTCTACGGCGGTGCCGGGCGTGGTTGCAGCTAGCGACGTTTCCGGTGTTCGACTCAGCGTCCTGCCGGTTGCGGAAGCGGGGTCGCAGCATCTCAGCGGCTGCATCGACGGCTGTTACATCTGCAGCCCATAGCAGCACACTAATCATCGAGAACTACAAATTACAATATTAGTGTCCGGTGAGTTTGTTTCAAGTTGGAAGTGGAGTGTTGTACATAGGAAGTGTGCTTTTACAGGATTGTTGATTACAAGTCTGCGTGTGTAAATAGTTAATATCTTACAATAATGTCGGGAAGTGAAATGTCAGACGAAGAGCAATCTATGTCCGATAGGAGCATGAGAGCCCTTTTTAGGGCGATCGCTAAATTAAAACAATCTAACGAGGAATCTACTGCTAGATTAAAAGAGGAACTAAAACAGGAATTAAAACAGTCTAACGAAGAATCTACTGCTAGATTAAAACAGTCTAACGAAGAATCTATGGCTAGATTAAAACAGTCTAACGAAGAATCTATCGCTAAATTAAAACAATCTAACGAGGAATCTACTGCTAGATTAAAAGAGGAACTAAAACAGGAATTAAAACAGTCTAACGAAGAATCTACTGCTAGATTAAAACAGTCTAACGAGGAATCTACTGCTAGATTGAAACAGGAACTAAAACAGGAATTAAAACAGTCTAACGAGGAATCTACTGCTAGACTAAAAGGGGAGCTAACAAAATCAACAGACAGGTTGCAGGAATATCTTAATGAAACCAGTCGAGAATTAAGTGATAAAATAGAGTCTTCTAAAGTTGAAATGCAGGAAAAATTAGTAGGACTTAGTAATAAGATTGCTGATAATTGTAAAAGGTTAGAAGAACATATCCAGGAATCGCGCGAGGAAAAAGCTCGCATGCGACACGATGTTACTGACTTATCCGAGAGACTAGATAGTGTCAATATCTTAGTTGTAAATGAAATACAGAAAAATAACGATATGTGACGAGATGAATTTTCTATGCAAACAGAAACTGTTCGCAGAGAATTATTGAAATCTATTAAAGAGGTCTCTACCAAACCTGTAGAGATTTCTTCAATAGATAATGAAGAATTAGAGACATTAACTCATCAAGTAGAAAAGGACCATACCGAAATCGAAAACATGAAATTTTTAATTACTGAAATATGCAGTAATCTTGAGACTGCCAAAGATAATAACATTGATGAAGTTACAGAGCGTTCACATCGTGAGCACAGTGAAGAATCGATATTAGCTAATCGAGTATCCAATACAGAAATGCGGATACAGGAAATTACTAAACGGTTATCGGAATTAGATAATAACGAGAACATTTCAGGTAGCAGAGGTAATAACATAATCAGAGACAACAGTCGCATCGAATTTGCTAGCTCGGACGACAACAATATGAATAAAGCAATCACGGCAAGCCAATCCGATGCAACTCCGTCTCTGCAATCTAAACAAAATCCGACTATTTCTCTCGCAGAATGTCTGGATGACATAACGACAAATTCAAATGTAGCAAGTCGATTTCCTGTATTCAAACCAGGAGGCGAACTTCACCCTATAATCTTTATAAAAGCTTTTGAAACATCATTATCTCCTAAATGGAGTAATGAAAAACGCATTCAATTTGTAATAGGACATTTAGAAGCAGAAGCTGCGGAATGGGCAGTACTGCATAGAAATGAGTTCAGGGATTGGGATGATTTTGTTAAGCAGTTTAAACAAAATTATTGGTCAAGAGGAAAACAACAACACTTAACTTTAGAGTTGTTAGACCCTCCTCCATATTCTAAACGGTGGGGAGGTTATAGGAATTATTTTGAATGGCATTTAAACCGTGCTAAATTAATTGAAGAACCAATTATTGAAAGTCATTTAATACGAGTCCTAAGTAGTAGGTTACCGTATTACATAAAGGAAAGAAAAATGTTATTCTACGAATTATACAAAACCTTAATAATGGGGACGAAACAGTTAACACCCGGGGTGTGTGGTTATATTTTAACGACTTGTTGTATTGGAAAGCACAGAGGGAACACCAGAGATGGAAAATCTGCATTCCGAAAACTGTTGTGGACGAGTTAATTACTTATATTCATAAATGTATTAAACATCTAATGAAGTATTATTATTTCAAAAATATGTCACGTATTGTGAGAAGTATTATTAGGGCTTGTGAAACCTGTCAAAAGGTTAAAGTTAATAACAAATCCAAGCGTTATAAATTATATGCTGTAATTCCTCGAGGTTTGTGGGATCTACTATCATTAGATTTTTTCGGCCCTCTGCCTCGGAGTTCAGGAGGATTAACATATGTGTTTGTTGTAATGGAATGTTGGTCCAAACATGTGAAACTGTATACTTTGAAACGAGCGAATACAGCAAGCGTTATACGCTGCCTCACCCGAAATTACTTTGTTAACTGGGGCATTCCTAAACGACTTATGTCTGACAACGGTAGTGCCTTTATTAGTCAAAGATTTCAAGATATGATAAGACAATATGGAATCAAACATATCTTAATTTCGAAATATCACCCTCAAAGTAATTTAGTAGAAAGAGTCATGAAAGAATTAGGACGATTATGTAGAACTTATTGTGCACATAAACATACTCGGTGGGCCAAACTAATGCCTGAATTCGAAAAGATATTAAATGAATTGCCTCACCTAACGACGGGATTATCACCTATAGAAATTTTAGGCAAACGAATTATAGGTGAGCCTTTACTAGCTGCTTTACCTTGGCCACCAGTAAATGAGATCCAACAATGTATCCCAGACGAAAAAGTTTGCGAACAGATTGTAAAAAATGCCGAACGGAGAATTAAAAGTTATAATCAACAGGCTATAGAACCCTCATTTCAGGTAGGAGATCTTGTGTTAGTACGATCTCATCCTAAAAGTTCTAAGATCGGTAAGGAATGTAGAAAATTCTTCTTGATCTTTGAAGGTCCATATGTTGTACATAAGATTGTACATCCCAAAGCATTACTTCTTATGGAACCTTCATCAGGTGTAATTAAAGGATTATATAGTGTTGATCAAATGAAACCCTTCATTCCTAAATAAGTTAATATTTAGTATATGTTACACACGGAAGAGCGTTCATAGTTTATTCATGTGAAGTTTTTCGTGATAGTTACGTGTTATTTTAAATAAATGACAGAAAGCTTAAACATGTGTTCTACAATAATCTACTGGTACTTCAAAAAGAGAAAGATAACCAAAAGGGGGATTTATATGGAGGAAATTTTGCTCTTAGGTCTAAAGGAATTTTGCGTATTTTAAATTTACTCGGATAGTAGGAACCAAAGGGGATGGTTAATAGTTTTAGGGACCATGGGCGTCCAGAGCTATATGGCTCACGAGAACATAGCAGAGTGCCTTTAATAGAGGTTTGTAATAGTGTTAATATAGAACACACCAAACGGGGCTCTCTCGCTTGTTTCTCCTAAATAAATGGCCATTACCCAACAAGGTGTCCGAAGGTAAAGAAAGCCGTGCCGAGATTCTAAAGAAAGTTTTGCTTGATTTCTTCTTGACCTCAGGCATAAATAAGGCATTAGGGAAGAGAATGACGTAAAGTAAATAGTACTATTAGTTATTGTGAGAAACTTATTAGTAACATACATTCTTGAAAAGAATAACTCTTGTAAATAAATGAAACTGAAACTAATCTATCACAATTTGAACGCTCTGTCCTAATGTACAACGTTAAAGAACGTACTAAATTAGTATTTATTAGCAACTATTAACTGAAGAGGAGCAATCTCCCTATATTCGGTTACGAATTACCATAAGAGCACAATTAAGAGTAAATGACAAATAGTCACAACGATATCGTATTAAAAGGATTAAATCTATCTAATAGCAAGGACTCTAGGTTACGTAAAATGTGAGGAAAATGTATTAACAGTTAAATATTGTATATTGAACAGTTTTAATTCCGGTTAAAACCTGACAAACTGAGCTTGTGGGTGGGGTATGTAGTGGGACGAAATTAAGCGTCACCCATCCACCAAAGTCAGCCCAGTTTGCAGGTGACTATAAGTTTAATTTAGTTTTGTTTATGTGTTTTCTTATTATTTGTAATAAATGTGAATTATCTAAAAGTTTGTATTTTTTTATGTGTTTCATGTACGGAGAGGTCGGCGCAACGAACGGGGACAGCATCTTCGTTGCCGCGACCAGAGAGGAAATTGCTGGCCGCTATACGTCGCGGGTCGACAGCCAAGGAGCAACAGAAGATCCTGGAACCGAGTTGTTGCGTCGTGCTTCTAAAAATTAAAAATGAAGTTTTATACTCTTTTTGTACAACAATGACATCATATAGATCTTAATCTTATTGAAATGTTAGTCACCGTCTGTCAACGCTCAAGTTCACATCTGTATGTGTAGGAAGCTAATAAAATAGTGTATGCTACTAAAGTTGAAACACGTGTCGTGAAGATTTATTTATGAAGAGTTATGTGAACGGATTAATAATATATTTGACAAGATTATTGATTCAGACAGCGTTGGCCGAAACTTTGAATCTAAAAAGTTTATTTAATGTGTGATTCTGATATCGATTAGATCAAGATAACGTGTGTCGATATAATTTTCTGAGGAGAAACAAACGAAATTTAAATTCGAAAAAGTTACGAAAACCAATTGGCCGAAGTGATGTAATTCTCTGCACACGACTCAACTGATGTTTTACAGTTTCGTTCAAGAACCATTCTATGACAATTTAAAAAGAATATGAATCATTTTTGAAGTGGGTTGTAACTGACGTAGGTGACGAAGTCTGCACATGGTCATACATATATCAAACGAAAACCTAATACGTCGTTACACCACACCGTGGCGACCGTGACAGGACTCGAACCTGCAGACAGGTTGCAGGAATATCTTAATGAAACCAGTCGAGAATTAAGTGATAAAATAGAGTCTTCTAAAGTTGAAATGCAGGAAAAATTAGTAGGACTTAGTAATAAGATTGCTGATAATTGTAAAAGGTTAGAAGAACATATCCAGGAATCGCGCGAGGAAAAAGCTCGCATGCGACACGATATTACTGACTTATCCGAGAGACTAGATAGTGTCAATATCTTAGTTGTTAATGAAATACAGAAAAATAACGATATGTTACGAGATGAATTTTCTATGCAAACAGAAACCGTTCGCAGAGAATTATTGAAATCTATTAAAGAGGTCTCTACCAAACCTGTAGAGATTTCTTCAATAGATAATGTAGAATTAGAGACATTAACTCATCAAGTAGAAAAGGACCATACCGAAATCGAAAACATGAAATTTTTAATTACTGAAATATGCAGTAATCTTGAGACTGCCAAAGATAATAACATTGATGAAGTTACAGAGCGTTCACATCGTGAGCACAGTGAAGAATCGATATTAGCTAATCGAGTATCCAATACAGAAATGCGGATACAGGAAATTACTAAACGGTTATCGGAATTAGATAATAACGAGAACATTTCAGGTAGCAGAGGTAATAACATAATCAGAGACAACAGTCGCATCGAATTTGCTAGCTCGGACGACAACAATATGAATAAAGCAATCACGGCAAGCCAATCCGATGCAACTCCGTCTCTGCAATCTAAACAAAATCCGACTATTTCTCTCGCAGAATGTCTGGATGACATAACGACAAATTCAAATGTAGCAAGTCGATTTCCTGTATTCAAACCAGGAGGCGAACTTCACCCTATAATCTTTATAAAAGCTTTTGAAACATCATTATCTCCTAAATGGAGTAATGAAAAACGCATTCAATTTGTAATAGGACATTTAGAAGCAGAAGCTGCGGAATGGGCAGTACTGCATAGAAATGAGTTCAGGGATTGGGATGATTTTGTTAAGCAGTTTAAACAAAATTATTGGTCAAGAGGAAAACAACAACACTTAACTTTAGAGTTGTTAGACCCTCCTCCATATTCTAAACGGTGGGGAGGTTATAGGAATTATTTTGAATGGCATTTAAACCGTGCTAAATTAATTGAAGAACCAATTATTGAAAGTCATTTAATACGAGTCCTAAGTAGTAGGTTACCGTATTACATAAAGGAAAGAAAAATGTTATTCTACGAATTATACAAAACCTTAATAATGGGGACGAAACAGTTAACACCCGGGGTGTGTGGTTATATTTTAACGACTTGTTGTATTGGAAAGCACAGAGGGAACACCAGAGATGGAAAATCTGCATTCCGAAAACTGTTGTGGACGAGTTAATTACTTATATTCATGAAGGTTACGGGCATTTTGGAATTCATAAATGTATTAAACATCTAATGAAGTATTATTATTTCAAAAATATGTCACGTATTGTGAGAAGTATTATTAGGGCTTGTGAAACCTGTCAAAAGGTTAAAGTTAATAACAAATCCAAGCGTTATAAATTATATGCTGTAATTCCTCGAGGTTTGTGGGATCTACTATCATTAGATTTTTTCGGCCCTCTGCCTCGGAGTTCAGGAGGATTAACATATGTGTTTGTTGTAATGGAATGTTGGTCCAAACATGTGAAACTGTATACTTTGAAACGAGCGAATACAGCAAGCGTTATACGCTGCCTCACCCGAAATTACTTTGTTAACTGGGGCATTCCTAAACGACTTATGTCTGACAACGGTAGTGCCTTTATTAGTCAAAGATTTCAAGATATGATAAGACAATATGGAATCAAACATATCTTAATTTCGAAATATCACCCTCAAAGTAATTTAGTAGAAAGAGTCATGAAAGAATTAGGACGATTATGTAGAACTTATTGTGCACATAAACATACTCGGTGGGCCAAACTAATGCCTGAATTCGAAAAGATATTAAATGAATTGCCTCACCTAACGACGGGATTATCACCTATAGAAATTTTAGGCAAACGAATTATAGGTGAGCCTTTACTAGCTGCTTTACCTTGGCCACCAGTAAATGAGATCCAACAATGTATCCCAGACGAAAAAGTTTGCGAACAGATTGTAAAAAATGCCGAACGGAGAATTAAAAGTTATAATCAACAGGCTATAGAACCCTCATTTCAGGTAGGAGATCTTGTGTTAGTACGATCTCATCCTAAAAGTTCTAAGATCGGTAAGGAATGTAGAAAATTCTTCTTGATCTTTGAAGGTCCATATGTTGTACATAAGATTGTACATCCCAAAGCATTACTTCTTATGGAACCTTCATCAGGTGTAATTAAAGGATTATATAGTGTTGATCAAATGAAACCCTTCATTCCTAAATAAGTTAATATTTAGTATATGTTACACACGGAAGAGCGTTCATAGTTTATTCATGTGAAGTTTTTCGTGATAGTTACGTGTTATTTTAAATAAATGACAGAAAGCTTAAACATGTGTTCTACAATAATCTACTGGTACTTCAAAAAGAGAAAGAGAACCAAAAGGGGGATTTATATGGAGGAAATTTTGCTCTTAGGTCTAAAGGAATTTTGCGTATTTTAAATTTACTCGGATAGTAGGAACCAAAGGGGATGGTTAATAGTTTTAGGGACCATGGGCGTCCAGAGCTATATGGCTCACGAGAACATAGCAGAGTGCCTTTAATAGAGGTTTGTAATAGTGTTAATATAGAACACACCAAACGGGGCTCTCTCGCTTGTTTCTCCTAAATAAATGGCCATTACCCAACAAGGTGTCCGAAGGTAAAGAAAGCCGTGCCGAGATTCTAAAGAAAGTTTTGCTTGATTTCTTCTTGACCTCAGGCATAAATAAGGCATTAGGGAAGAGAATGACGTAAAGTAAATAGTACTATTAGTTATTGTGAGAAACTTATTAGTAACATACATTCTTGAAAAGAATAACTCTTGTAAATAAATGAAACTGAAACTAATCTATCACAATTTGAACGCTCTGTCCTAATGTACAACGTTAAAGAACGTACTAAATTAGTATTTATTAGCAACTATTAACTGAAGAGGAGCAATCTCCCTATATTCGGTTACGAATTACCATAAGAGCACAATTAAGAGTAAATGACAAATAGTCACAACGATATCGTATTAAAAGGATTAAATCTATCTAATAGCAAGGACTCTAGGTTACGTAAAATGTGAGGAAAATGTATTAACAGTTAAATATTGTATATTGAACAGTTTTAATTCCGGTTAAAACCTGACAAACTGAGCTTGTGGGTGGGGTATGTAGTGGGACGAAATTAAGCGTCACCCATCCACCAAAGTCAGCCCAGTTTGCAGGTGACTATAAGTTTAATTTAGTTTTGTTTATGTGTTTTCTTATTATTTGTAATAAATGTGAATTATCTAAAAGTTTGTATTTTTTTATGTGTTTCATGTACGGAGAGGTCGGCGCAACGAACGGGGACAGCATCTTCGTTGCCGCGACCAGAGAGGAAATTGCTGGCCGCTATACGTCGCGGGTCGACAGCCAAGGAGCAACAGAAGATCCTGGAACCGAGTTGTTGCGTCGTGCTTCTAAACATTAAAAATGAAGTTTTATACTCTTTTTGTACAACAATGACATCATATAGATCTTAATCTTATTGAAATGTTAGTCACCGTCTGTCAACGCTCAAGTTCACATCTGTATGTGTAGGAAGCTAATAAAATAGTGTATGCTACTAAAGTTGAAACACGTGTCGTGAAGATTTATTTATGAAGAGTTATGTGAACGGATTAATAATATATTTGACAAGATTATTGATTCAGACAGCGTTGGCCGAAACTTTGAATCTAAAAAGTTTATTTAATGTGTGATTCTGATATCGATTAGATCAAGATAACGTGTGTCGATATAATTTTCTGAGGAGAAACAAACGAAATTTAAATTCGAAAAAGTTACGAAAACCAATTGGCCCAAGTGATGTAATTCTCTGCACACGACTCAACTGATGTTTTACAGTTTCGTTCAAGAACCATTCTATGACAATTTAAAAAGAATATGAATCATTTTTGAAGTGGGTTGTAACTGACGTAGGTGACGAAGTCTGCACATGGTCATACATATATCAAACGAAAACCTAATACGTCGTTACACCACACCGTGGCGACCTTACAAACAGGACTTGTGTGCAACTAAGGCACACAGGTACGAAACAAAGCATCAAGAGTCCTTCGGAAGTCAACGCGAGTTTCTTGGAGCCTTCACCAGCCAGCGGCGACTTCGCGGGTGTGGGCATCTGACGGAGTGCAGCCAAGCAGTACGGTCACGCAGTTGTTCCACGAGAAGGCGCATCTGTTGGGCAGCAGCTGAACGCTGCAAACCTCGACAACCCTTTTTCTCCCTAAACTAATAGGCCCAGTACGTCAGCTGCGGGGCGTTCCTCCGGCTGGTATTAGAGGTGTTGCTGAGGGCTTCGCCTGTCTACGGCGGTGCCAGGCGTGGTTGCAGCTAGCGACGTTTCCGGTGTTCGACTCAGCGTCCTGCCGGTTGCGGAAGCGGGGTCGCAGCATCTCAGCGGCTGCATCGACGGCTGTTACATCTGCAGCCCATAGCAGCACACTAATCATCGAGAACTACAAATTACAATATTAGTGTCCGGCCCAGTACGTCAGCTGCGGGGCGTTCCTCCGGCTGGTATTAGAGGTGTTGCTGAGGGCTTCGCCTGTCTACGGCGGTGCCGGGCGTGGTTGCAGCTAGCGACGTTTCCGGTGTTCGACTCAGCGTCCTGCCGGTTGCGGAAGCGGGGTCGCAGCATCTCAGCGGCTGCATCGACGGCTGTTACATCTGCAGCCCATAGCAGCACACTAATCATCGAGAACTACAAATTACAATATTAGTGTCCGGCGAGTTTGTTTCAAGTTGGAAGTGGAGTGTTGTACATAGGAAGTGTGTTTTTACAGGATTGTTGATTACAAGTCTGCGTGTGTAAATAGTTAATATCTTACAATAATGTCGGGAAGTGAAATGTCAGACGAAGAGCAATCTATGTCCGATAGGAGCATGAGAGCCCTTTTTAGGGCGATCGCTAAATTAAAACAATCTAACGAGGAATCTACTGCTAGATTAAAAGAGGAACTAAAACAGGAATTAAAACAGTCTAACGAAGAATCTACTGCTAGATTAAAACAGTCTAACGAAGAATCTATTGCTAGATTAAAACAGTCTAACGAAGAATCTATCGCTAAATTAAAACAATCTAACGAGGAATCTACTGCTAGATTAAAAGAGGAACTAAAACAGGAATTAAAACAGTCTAACGAAGAATCTACTGCTAGATTAAAACAGTCTAACGAGGAATCTACTGCTAGATTGAAACAGGAACTAAAACAGGAATTAAAACAGTCTAACGAGGAATCTACTGCTAGACTAAAAGGGGAGCTAACAAAATCAACAGACAGGTTGCAGGAATATCTTAATGAAACCAGTCGAGAATTAAGTGATAAAATAGAGTCTTCTAAAGTTGAAATGCAGGAAATATTAGTAGGACTTAGTAATAAGATTGCTGATAATTGTAAAAGGTTAGAAGAACATATCCAGGAATCGCGCGAGGAAAAAGCTCGCATGCGACACGATATTACTGACTTATCCGAGAGACAAGATAGTGTCAATATCTTAGTTGTAAATGAAATACAGAAAAATAACGATATGTGACGAGATGAATTTTCAATGCAAACAGAAACTGTTCGCAGAGAATTATTGAAATCTATTAAAGAGGTCTCTACCAAACCTGTAGAGATTTCTTCAATAGATAATGTAGAATTAGAGACATTAACTCATCAAGTAGAAAAGGACCATACCGAAATCGAAAACATGAAATTTTTAATTACTGAAATATGCAGTAATCTTGAGACTGCCAAAGATAATAACATTGATGAAGTTACAGAGCGTTCACATCGTGAGCACAGTGAAGAATCGATATTAGCTAATCGAGTATCCAATACAGAAATGCGGATACAGGAAATTACTAAACGGTTATCGGAATTAGATAATAACGAGAACATTTCAGGTAGCAGAGGTAATAACATAATCAGAGACAACAGTCGCATCGAATTTGCTAGCTCGGACGACAACAATATGAATAAAGCAATCACGGCAAGCCAATCCGATGCAACTCCGTCTCTGCAATCTAAACAAAATCCGACTATTTCTCTCGCAGAATGTCTGGATGACATAACGACAAATTCAAATGTAGCAAGTCGATTTCCTGTATTCAAACCAGGAGGCGAACTTCACCCTATAATCTTTATAAAAGCTTTTGAAACATCATTATCTCCTAAATGGAGTAATGAAAAACGCATTCAATTTGTAATAGGACATTTAGAAGCAGAAGCTGCGGAATGGGCAGTACTGCATAGAAATGAGTTCAGGGATTGGGATGATTTTGTTAAGCAGTTTAAACAAAATTATTGGTCAAGAGGAAAACAACAACACTTAACTTTAGAGTTGTTAGACCCTCCTCCATATTCTAAACGGTGGGGAGGTTATAGGAATTATTTTGAATGGCATTTAAACCGTGCTAAATTAATTGAAGAACCAATTATTGAAAGTCATTTAATACGAGTCCTAAGTAGTAGGTTACCGTATTACATAAAGGAAAGAAAAATGTTATTCTACGAATTATACAAAACCTTAATAATGGGGACGAAACAGTTAACACCCGGGGTGTGTGGTTATATTTTAACGACTTGTTGTATTGGAAAGCACAGAGGGAACACCAGAGATGGAAAATCTGCATTCCGAAAACTGTTGTGGACGAGTTAATTACTTATATTCATGAAGGTTACGGGCATTTTGGAATTCATAAATGTATTAAACATCTAATGAAGTATTATTATTTCAAAAATATGTCACGTATTGTGAGAAGTATTATTAGGGCTTGTGAAACCTGTCAAAAGGTTAAAGTTAATAACAAATCCAAGCGTTATAAATTATATGCTGTAATTCCTCGAGGTTTGTGGGATCTACTATCATTAGATTTTTTCGGCCCTCTGCCTCGGAGTTCAGGAGGATTAACATATGTGTTTGTTGTAATGGAATGTTGGTCCAAACATGTGAAACTGTATACTTTGAAACGAGCGAATACAGCAAGCGTTATACGCTGCCTCACCCGAAATTACTTTGTTAACTGGGGCATTCCTAAACGACTTATGTCTGACAACGGTAGTGCCTTTATTAGTCAAAGATTTCAAGATATAATAAGACAATATGGAATCAAACATATCTTAATTTCGAAATATCACCCTCAAAGTAATTTAGTAGAAAGAGTCATGAAAGAATTAGGACGATTATGTAGAACTTATTGTGCACATAAACATACTCGGTGGGCCAAACTAATGCCTGAATTCGAAAAGATATTAAATGAATTGCCTCACCTAACGACGGGATTATCACCTATAGAAATTTTAGGCAAACGAATTATAGGTGAGCCTTTACTAGCTGCTTTACCTTGGCCACCAGTAAATGAGATCCAACAATGTATCCCAGACGAAAAAGTTTGCGAACAGATTGTAAAAAATGCCGAACGGAGAATTAAAAGTTATAATCAACAGGCTATAGAACCCTCATTTCAGGTAGGAGATCTTGTGTTAGTACGATCTCATCCTAAAAGTTCTAAGATCGGTAAGGAATGTAGAAAATTCTTCTTGATCTTTGAAGGTCCATATGTTGTACATAAGATTGTACATCCCAAAGCATTACTTCTTATGGAACCTTCATCAGGTGTAATTAAAGGATTATATAGTGTTGATCAAATGAAACCCTTCATTCCTAAATAAGTTAATATTTAGTATATGTTACACACGGAAGAGCGTTCATAGTTTATTCATGTGAAGTTTTTCGTGATAGTTACGTGTTATTTTAAATAAATGACAGAAAGCTTAAACATGTGTTCTACAATAATCTACTGGTACTTCAAAAAGAGAAAGATAACCAAAAGGGGGATTTATATGGAGGAAATTTTGCTCTTAGGTCTAAAGGAATTTTGCGTATTTTAAATTTACTCGGATAGTAGGAACCAAAGGGGATGGTTAATAGTTTTAGGGACCATGGGCGTCCAGAGCTATATGGCTCACGAGAACATAGCAGAGTGCCTTTAATAGAGGTTTGTAATAGTGTTAATATAGAACACACCAAACGGGGCTCTCTCGCTTGTTTCTCCTAAATAAATGGCCATTACCCAACAAGGTGTCCGAAGGTAAAGAAAGCCGTGCCGAGATTCTAAAGAAAGTTTTGCTTGATTTCTTCTTGACCTCAGGCATAAATAAGGCATTAGGGAAGAGAATGACGTAAAGTAAATAGTACTATTAGTTATTGTGAGAAACTTATTAGTAACATACATTCTTGAAAAGAATAACTCTTGTAAATAAATGAAACTGAAACTAATCTATCACAATTTGAACGCTCTGTCCTAATGTACAACGTTAAAGAACGTACTAAATTAGTATTTATTAGCAACTATTAACTGAAGAGGAGCAATCTCCCTATATTCGGTTACGAATTACCATAAGAGCACAATTAAGAGTAAATGACAAATAGTCACAACGATATCGTATTAAAAGGATTAAATCTATCTAATAGCAAGGACTCTAGGTTACGTAAAATGTGAGGAAAATGTATTAACAGTTAAATATTGTATATTGAACAGTTTTAATTCCGGTTAAAACCTGACAAACTGAGCTTGTGGGTGGGGTATGTAGTGGGACGAAATTAAGCGTCACCCATCCACCAAAGTCAGCCCAGTTTGCAGGTGACTATAAGTTTAATTTAGTTTTGTTTATGTGTTTTCTTATTATTTGTAATAAATGTGAATTATCTAAAAGTTTGTATTTTTTTATGTGTTTCATGTACGGAGAGGTCGGCGCAACGAACGGGGACAGCATCTTCGTTGCCGCGACCAGAGAGGAAATTGCTGGCCGCTATACGTCGCGGGTCGACAGCCAAGGAGCAACAGAAGATCCTGGAACCGAGTTGTTGCGTCGTGCTTCTAAAAATTAAAAATGAAGTTTTATACTCTTTTTGTACAACAATGACATCATATAGATCTTAATCTTATTGAAATGTTAGTCACCGTCTGTCAACGCTCAAGTTCACATCTGTATGTGTAGGAAGCTAATAAAATAGTGTATGCTACTAAAGTTGAAACACGTGTCGTGAAGATTTATTTATGAAGAGTTATGTGAACGGATTAATAATATATTTGACAAGATTATTGATTCAGACAGCGTTGGCCGAAACTTTGAATCTAAAAAGTTTATTTAATGTGTGATTCTGATATCGATTAGATCAAGATAACGTGAGTCGATATAATTTTCTGAGGAGAAACAAACGAAATTTAAATTCGAAAAAGTTACGAAAACCAATTGGCCGAAGTGATGTAATTCTCTGCACACGACTCAACTGATGTTTTACAGTTTCGTTCAAGAACCATTCTATGACAATTTAAAAAGAATATGAATCATTTTTTGAAGTGGGTTGTAACTGACGTAGGTGACGAAGTCTGCACATGGTCATACATATATCAAACGAAAACCTAATACGTCGTTACACCACAATTCCCTGTTGGTATCCTATGTTGAACTAATGGAGTTGCTAGTAACGGCCCTTGTGGAGATAACAAATCCTTAAATTCCCACAATAATTCTTCCATATGCTCTCTTTTTGCTCCTTTCAAATGCTTAATTTTGTCACGCAATGCAGTTCTATTGGTAGTTAGCGGTTGATCGCTTCGCCTACCTCTCGAACAACAGTCTTTGTCATCTGGCACATCCAAATTTGCTACTAAAACTCCTTTCCTGAAATTCGCGTCTACAGAGTTAAAATTATCCACGTTCACTGGAACTACTCGGCCATCGTTCCCCCCCTGTACACATAAAACACTACGTTTCACAAAACAACCCAGTGAACCCTATACTTCATTATTCTCCAATGGTTCAATAACACATACTGTACCCACAGGTTGAGTCGACACTACACTTACCCAAAGCTACTTCTCGATGCCACTAGACACACACTCATGCGCATTAAGCCTTAATGCTAATGTACTCGGTTCAATTGGTTTGTTCATTACGTTGAACGCCCCTCGCGACAGCTCTGCATTGACAGCAGTTTCCTCTAGCGGAAATAACATTCCACCTAGTTCCACAGTTAGTAGTTGACCTAGGTCAATTTTGGCATGATGTTGATGCAAGAAATCTACTCCTAGGATCATGTCGTAGCCATCGCTCACCCATGCTACTATCTCCATGCATGCATTAAATCGGACTATCTCTATGCGAAAGTCAACTGTCACCGACCCCATAGGTATGACCTCCTTATCCCCCAATCCACACAACCTATAACGTGCTGGGTCTAACTTTCTTCGTTCCATCATATTCCTAGCAGCCTCTAACACTTGCACCACTGTGTCCAACAAAATCTTAAACGTTTTAGTTCCTATGGGTCCTAGCACTGAACATTCCACATCTGCATACGTATTCCTAGCACTGAAATTAAACGGGAGCTCCCTTAGGTGGGTCTTGGGTCCCCTCTGCCATGTAACACTTGTCCACCTCTCCTATCTCCACTTCTCCATCTTCCACGCTGCTGATTTCCACTCCTTCCTCTATTAATCGGTGACTGGGTACATTGCCTCTGCACAGGTCCCGTACGACCACAGTTATAACATTTTATACCCGCTGCAAATTTTGTTTGCCTCTACCGTACACCTGATGCCATGTCTATTTCCTCACATTGAATTGCCAGCTGAATGGCCGAATACAAATCTTTCGAAGTTCCTTCACGCACTTTCCGTGACATATGCGCCGGCAATTCTCTCAAAAATACACCAAGTGCCCTTTGCTCGGCCTCCTGCCACAGAACACTATTCGCTTCATCGCTCTGACCAAACTCGTAAGTATACTCATTAATTTCCCTTATCCTGTATGTAATTTTTTCTATCGTCTCCCCCTGTCTCTTTGACATTGTACTTAAGCTCTCTCTAATGTACCGAGAGCTATTCTGATTCTTGCACCTTTGTAAAAGCCCTTGCTTTACCTGTTTAAACTGTTCTGCCTTCCTTAAGGCCTCAGAACTCCTTACATGTGTCTTCGCTTCACCTGTTAATCTAATCTTGGCTACATGTAACAACTGTTCATCAGTCCAACTATTCATCACAGCTAAAATTTGCAAGTCCTCCACAAACGAACGCACATCCTCAGATGCCTTAACTGAAAACGGAATAATCAAACCCATGGCAGCAGGATCAATCTTCTGCTCCCTATGCAACAACAATTAATCAGATGCGGATTCCTACTCATTTCAAGATGTTAATTCACTTCTCAACTGTGTACTGTCTGCTAGCAATTGTGCTACCTTTTCCATCAAAATCTGCACCGCTTCTGGTTCCAGCTACCTCACATCCCTAACTCTGCCGTTGTGCTGCTTCCGTTCCCAGTTAGACCCAAAACAAAACATTTAAGTACAAGAACAACCCGACTTCCTACAGCTCCATATCGTCATACTCAGTAACTCATACACAAATTAACACTAAAAGTAATTAAATGCCACCAAAAAATGTTACTCCCTAAACATACTAACACTTAATCTGACAAGAAAATGTACTATGTCCACGCAAACATCTAAAAATGTGGCTTGCCAGGAGCCATACTCGAAAAAAACAGAAAAGAAACAAAACGCCCTACACTCATAAAGAACAATTTTTTCAGCACTCACCGCATCCTGTGACTGTACTGCAGGCAGTGGTCTCGAACGTCTTACTGGACACAACAATGTCCGCTATTCTGACAATAATTGTTGTGGTGGCTTCTACCACCGAATATATCAGGATGACCTAATGAAGCGGGAAAACACCAAATGTAGCGGATGGGTGCCAGGAGTTGCCGTATTAAAACTCGGCGAGAGCTTTCCAAATGATTAATTGTTTCCACTACAATACTCTTTTCACCTCAGTACGGGTCACAGGGCCCCGCAATGCTGAGGAAGTACCCCAGCGGCCTGTGCAACCCAATGCTGTGTCATGCCGGCCTTGTACGCCGGCTGCAGAGATCCGATTATGTCACGGTGACTGCGCCAGGAGCTGACTCAGTGGCCACCGCCCTCATTGTTTCCGCGCTGCTATTCCAGGAGCTGTAGGCCAGCCCTGCTGCTGCTTCTTCCTCGCTGACATAGCTGAGAACGCGGCAGCAACGACTGCCCACGATCTGGCATCCGGATCTGCGGTCCTCACCTTGGAAGTCTCTGGCATGTGGCAGGAGCCGAGACAACTGCCCGCGGTAGCGAGCCAAAGAGTGGCCCGCCCTGGCTGGCTGCAGACCCCATGTCACCCTCAGAGGGTCGAACCAACGACCCACCGTGGACTGGGTTGCTGGCGCCCCATCTGTTGCTGCGTGTAGCCTGGCGGTGTAACACACCCCGTCGTCCAGGAAAGATGCAACACCTGAATGCCTCGCTTGGCCTCAGAGTGTCGAACCAACGACCGGCTGTGGACTGGGACACTGGCGCCTCACCTGTTGCTGCGTGTAGCCCGGCGGTGCGACCCTCCCCGCTGTCGAGGAGAGCTGCCACACTCGAATGAATCTCAATAGAAAATGGCACCTATTTATACTCGGCTGTGTGCCTCTGTTTTGCCATCGCGCTGCTTCACGTCACGTTTGTATAACACTTAGATTGGCCAGTGGCCTTCTTCTGCCTGTGACTTGTACCGTGGAAACTGCTGTGGGCGCCCTCTCCGGCAGTTGTACACCCCTGCAGCCTCTATTTGTCTTCGCAGCTGCAGGTATGCGTAACCTACTGCAATCCAGCCTGCACCTGGCTGTAACTCATTCTCTGAAGTGTTGCACTGAGTCTAACTTTCCTATCTTAAACTGTAGTGCCGCCACAGTATGTTAATGACGTTGCAGACAACATTAATAGTAAAATCAAGCTTTTTTCAAATGATGCAATTATCTATAATGAAGACGTATCTGAAAGAAGCTCTGTAAATACTCAGTCAGATCTTGATAAGATGTCAAAGTTGAGCAGAGATTGGCAGTTTGCATGAATTGTTCAGAAATGTAAAATTTCACACAATTAAAACATGTAGTATTCTATGACTGTTATATCAATGAGTCACTGTTGTAATTGACCAACTCATATAACTACCTGGGTGTAACACTTTTTAGGGATATGAAATGGATCACATAGCCTCAGTCGTGAGCAAAGCAGGTGGAATACTGAGGAAGTGCAATTGGTCTACAAAACAGAGTGCTTACAAATCACTCGTGCAACCGGTTCTAGAATACTGGTCAAGTGTGGGGGACTCTTACAAGATAAAACTAACAGATATATTGAACGCATACATGAAAGGGCAGCAAGATGGTCACAAGTTTGTTTAATCTGTGGGAGACAGAGATACTGAAGGAATTGAACCGGAAGACTCTTGAAGACAGGCGTAAGGTATCTCGAGAAAGTCTATTAACAACGTTGCAAGATCCGGCTTTAAATGATTACTCTAGGAATGTAATAAAGCCCCTACATACCGCCCTCACAGGGATCGTGAAGTTAAGGTTGGAATAATTACTGCATTCACAGAGGCATTCAAACAATCACAGGAAGAAACCCCAATAACTGGTACAACGGGACGTATCCTCTGCCATGCACCTCACGGTGGTTTGCACAGTGTAGATATAGATGTAGATTTATTCTAAGGTTTATTTAGCAGCCAACACAGTACTTGCATACTAAAGCACTGCAGACGAATGCGCACACAGATATTCGTTAGACTGCTTTCAAGTAAAAGAGATGTGCTGTTTGCCAATAAAGCAAATTCGGAATACGTGTAAGAAACTCACGTATTTGCGTGCGAATGCACAAGTTTAGACGTTATGTGCATATTCCTCACCTTTATACAGAAATTGATCACTTTAAAATTGTGACTGTAGCCGAAATCAGAGCAAGTGTATAACGTGTAGTCTTCTGTCAATTTAGAACGGACAATAAGGGAACATCGACTCAATTTATTGATATAAAAGACTTCGCAAACCTTCTCATTATGTCTAGCTGTTGCTACATGTACGACGGCAGTTCAATAAGTAATGCAACACATTTCTTTTCTCGGCCAATTTTGGTTGAAAAAACCGGAAATTTCTTGTGGAATATTTTCAAACATTCCCGCTTCGTCTCGTATAGTTTCATTGACTTCCGACAGGTGGCAGCGCTGTACGGAGCTGTTAAAATGGCGTCTGTAACGGATGTGCGTTGCAAACAACGGGCAGTGATCGAGTTTCTTTTGGCGGAAAACCAAGGCATCTCAGATATTCATAGGCGCTTGCAGAATGTCTACGGTGATCTGGCAGTGGACAAAAGCACGGTGAGTCGTTGGTAAAAAGGTGTGTCATCATCGCCGCAAGGTCAAGCAAGACTGTCTGATCTCCCGCGTGCGGGCCGGCCGTGCACAGCTGTGACTCCTGCAATGGCGGAGCGTGCGAACACACTCGTTCGAGATGATCGACGGATCACCATCAAACAACTCAGTGCTCAACTTGACATCTCTGTTGGTAGTGCTGTCACAATTGTTCACCAGTTGGGATATTCAAAGGTTTGTTCCCGCTGGGTCCCTCGTTGTCTAACCGAACACCATAAAGAGCAAAGGAGAACCATCTGTGCGGAATTGCTTGCACGTCATGTGGCTGAGGGTGACAATTTCTTGTCAAAGATTGTTACAGGCGATGAAACATGGGTTCATCACTTCGAACCTGAAACAAAACGGCAATCAATGGAGTGGCGCCACACCCACTCGCCTACCAAGAAAAAGTTTAAAGCCATACCCTCAGCCGGTAAAGTCATGGTTACAGTCTTCTGGGACGCTGAAGGGGTTATTCTGTTCGATGTCCTTCCCCATGGTCAAACGATCAACTCTGAAGTGTATTGTGCTACTCTTCAGAAATTGAAGAAACGGCTTCAGCGTGTTCGTAGGCACAAAAATCGGAACGAACTTCTCCTTCTTCATGACAACGCAAGACCTCACACAAGTCTTCGCACCCGAGAGGAGCTCACAAAACTTCAGTGGACTGTTCTTCCTCATGCACCCTACAGCCCCGATCTCGCACCGTCGGATTTCCATATGTTTGACCCAATGAAGGACGCAATCCGTGGGAGGCACTACGCGGATGATGAAGAAGTTATCGATGCAGTACGACGTTGGCTCCGACATGACCAGTGGAATGATACCGTGCAGGCATACAGGCCCTCATTTCAAGGTGGCATAAGGCCGTAGCATTGAATGGAGATTACGTTGAAAAATAGTGTTGTGTAGCTAAAAGATTGGGGAATAACCTGGTGTATTTCAATGCTGAATAAAACAAACCCTGTTTCAGAAAAAAAATGTGTTGCATTACTTATTGAACTGCTCTCGTATTACTTACGTGTGGCATTACCACGTTGCTGAGGGTTTCAGTCCGAAGATTGGTTTGATGCAGCTGTCCGTGCTACTACGTAATTCCTGTGCTAGCTTTTTCGTCTCTGTACACCTGCCACAGCCTACCTGCATTTCAACCTACTGGCTGTATTCCGGCCTTGATCTCCCTCTATAATTTTAGCTCTGCGCATCTGCTTTCAGTAAAAAATTGCCAATTGCTTGATGCCTCTGGGTGTGTCCTGTGAACCAATTCCTTTCTTAATTAAATCCTGTTAAACATTTCCATTTTCCTCGTTTCATTCAGCGCTCCCTGCTGTTTTATTGAAAGTGCCCATCCGTTCTTCAGCGTTCTTCTATAGTACCACATTTCGAAATCTTCTCTTCTTCTCGGAACTCCTTATCGTCCACTTTTCTGTATAAGACTACACTCCAGGCAAATATCGTCAGGGCAGACTTCCTAGCACTTACATTTACGTTACAAATAACAAGTTCCTCTCCCGCACAAATACCCCTCTCGCTACTACCAGTATACGTTTTATATCGTCCCTACTTCCGCCATCTTAAATTATTTCACCACCCAAACATCAAAACTCGTCTACCACTTTTAATTTCTCATTTCCCAACCTAATTCTATAGCCACGCCTGACGTAATTCTTTTATACTTCATTATTTGTGTTTATATTGTTGATATTCGTCTGATAATTTCTTTTCTCAACACTGTCCATCCCGTTCAACCGCTCTTCAACATCCTTTGCCGTCATCGGCAAAACTCAAACATATTATTTCTTCCCCATGATCTTTAATTCCATTTCCCATATTCTTTTTGATTTTCATCACAGACCTCTGAGAGTACGGAGTGAATAGCAGACGGAATAGGCAGCAACAGTGTCTCACGGCTTCTGTTTTATGACCTTCGACTCCTATATCGGAGTGAAGATCAACTTTGTAAGAAATCAGCATTGTCGGTTGTAATAGTAGTTCACAGTGTACATGCAGTAGTACGAGATCCAGTATACCAACAAATGCAGTAAAATGGTATCGCACTTAATGTCAGTAATAATATAACAAGATATCTACGTTTCAGAAGGTAGAGAGTGGAAATCGACATAAAGCAATCGGTTCTGTGCGGTGTTCCTATGTACATACGTGGCTTTATTTGCAAATAAGAGACATATTTGGTGACATTGCGTTTTGTGTAAATAAACCAGGATTTCAAGCAGTAAAAACAGTTATCATGTGATGAAAAAAACTAAAATTGGTCCGTACAAGGAAATCGGGCTTTCTAACCGTCAGATCGCCAAGATGTTGAACCGTTAAAGTTCAGTGACTGATAACTTCGGTAGACTGGGAGAATAATGTGAACAGAGCGGTAAATGTGGGCAAACTACAAACTTATCTGATGCACCGAGACGTTTGATTTTGTGCAAATTAATAGTCACTAATCGTTAACCTGCTCAACGTGTTGCTTATTTACAATTGCCAGTAACTTCCAGACGTGTACGACTAAATTTTCTCTCATGACAAACATCTTTCATTCAACAAATGACTGCGGAAATCTGTTCTAACATCCTAACATAAGCAAACTGTATTAGAACTTGCAGGAAAACATACGTCATGGACTGCAGAATGCTATAAAGTGATCTTCAGTGATGTGAATAAGTTCAATTTATATAGTCCTGTTGCATTTCAATGTTATTGGTATGATCTAAGAACAGAGCAGCAGGAGTAGATGTGCAGAAGTTTTGGTGGTGGAAATTTTATAATTTTGGCCGCCTTCTGCGCTAAGGGTAAATCATACATGGCTTGATTGATCACTAGAATGAATTCTAACATGTACACTGAGGTACTAGAGACAGAACTGATTAGCGTGTATGAGATCCTAGAAGACGAAAGTCTAATGTTTCAACAAGATAATGCATCTGTGCATTTATCTACTAGGATCAAAAATTGGTTTAAGGATAAATACATCGATGGTTTGCGTATGGCCGGATTTAAACCCCGTGGAAAATCTTTGGGAAATTCTTGCAAGGCATGTTTATCTCACGGAAAGGCAATCTGCGTCCGTATTGGAACAGCAAGAGTGATACGAGAAGAATGGGCGACAATTTCACAAACAAAATCAAAGGAAAAAGTACAAATAATGCAATAACAAAAAGGACAGTGAGTTCCTTTATACCTATTTCCATCCTGGAAAGCAAACACATTATTTTCTTACTTGCATTATGAAAGAAACTATGTAATTCCGTTATGACTGCTTATGTATTATACGTATCTACTAATTTCGTAATAAATTCGGTACACATATACATCATACATTGTACTATTAATTTCATAGGAACCCCGCATTTATACTGATTCCTAGTATTGTAGTTGCAATCTGGTTCATGTACAAGTTGTAAATAACCTTTCGCTCCTTTTATTTTATTCCTGCTATCTCAATAATTTCAGAGAATCTGGTGTAGTCACCATTGTCAACAGTTTTCTCTAATTCTACAAACGCCAGAAAAGTAAGTTTTTGTCTTTCTTCAAGTTATCTTCTAGTGTATGTCGTTGGGTCAATATTGCTTCTCCAGAACTGCAACTGATATTCCTGAAGATCGACTTCGAGTTTTTCCATTCTTTTGTAAATAGTTCAGGTCAAAAATGCTGCAGCTATGGTTTCTTAAACTGATTGTTAGGTAGTATTCACTCCTATCAGCACGTGCCTTATTTTGAAGAGGAATTGTTACTGCAACTCGGGGGTATTTCACCTGTCTGTCGTATCTTCCACAACAGGTGGAATAATATAGTCATGACTTTCCCAATTATCTTAATAATTCGGAGAGGATATCTGTTTCAAGGTCCTTGTTCCGGCTTGGTCGTTCAGCACCGTGTCGCAGTAACAAATCTCCCATCTCATCTTTACCCTTTTCTTCGTCTTTCTCTATAACATTGTCCTCATTTTGTTTCCCTTGTATAAGCCATTTATATAGTCCTACTATAACCGACCTACATATCACGGTTAACTAAGCTTTTTAAATTGCACTTGCACCTAATATTTCCTGTCATTTGGAAGGCATCTGTTCGGAAGATCAATTAATATCCGGATAAGTATAGATGAACTATAACTGCATCGCTATAACGCGACTCCTTATGCACGAATCCGATCGCAAGAAATTTTAACAAAAAAGGTAAAATTAAGAAATAGTTAGTAAATGTTGGAATGAATTAACCGAATCTGTTATACTTTAAGTTTGCACTTTACTTAAGAATGCATGAGCAAAAATCAATGTAGGATTATTAATTGTTTATAAATTGTATTTAAGAACCAATCACTGAACTGTAATAAGGCGAAAACGAAACCAAAATCACTGGCTCGACTTCAGATGTAATAACACAGCTAATACCATGACATAAAGTTGATCAGATAACCAGCAAAGTAATTTGTCCTGACCACATGTTAGTCATTGTTCTTTCACTAGTTGTTCTACCAAGCAACAAAGTTCGGTGCTGTTAAATGACAGTTTTGGATAGTTCACCACGGTTTAAGATAGGAAATTTGTAAACTGTACTTCTTTGTCAAGATTTTACTGTTCTTTCATTGGTGGTACTCTCAGAGTCACAAAGGTGACAGGATAGGATCCTGTTAGGTAAATGATAGTGATAAAAATTCATTTACACTATAACAATTGCTGCTCTTAACACTCTGTTATTCAATTAAGAAAAACTTATACGCTGGATAGCCTTGTACAGTCTCAAGATGAAACTAGTCAGACCTTATTTTGATGAGTTGCCGTTATGGACCTCCTTGTCCCGATATCCCGACAAGACCCAATTTTGTCACGATTTTGAAAAATAGTGTTGCGATCGTGGCTCAAGTACTGAAGTAACACCATCTGTTAGCGTAACATGTAAATGCAGTTTATATTTACAAGGTCGTTTCACAGATGGCGTTGCATTTATCATGACCTGAACACCTTCTAGACCGAGCACCATCATTCGAGAAAATAACACACTTTTCCAGTAGTAAGGGGAATATAGATAGATCTACTTTCTTGAGGGAACCGGCCGTGCGGTTGTCGGCGCTTCAGTCTGGAACCGAGCGACCGCTACGGTCGCAAGTTCGAATCCTGCCTCGGGCGTGGATGTGTGTGATGTCCTTAGGTTAGTTAGATTTAGTTAGTTCTAAGTTCTAGGCAACTGACGACCTGAGAAGTTAAGTCGCATAGTGCTCAGAGCCATTTGAACCATTTTTTTGAGGGAACCGAAAATTCTGAACGCAAATGACAACTTCTAAAATTGCGCGAGTATTTGTTTCTATTCCCGCACACAGCGCCACTTCGGAAATAGTATTTTCGCTGATGTCGCTGCCATGGAGTAATGAAAGAAATCGACTGGTGCTGAGGCTGTGGAATTTACAGTGCCAGTTTAACTACAAGCTGACTTGCATGGAGTACAATTGATAAGTAAAAGAGAAAAAAACTGGCTGAAAATGGTGAAATCTTCCCAAAAATAGGGTGTATAAACTGTCACTGCCGCTACACGTTCCATGTAATTGTGTTCTAAATAAAAAGTATTTACATGCAATAAATAGTTTATATCATTTCCGTAGCCCCCATCTCAGAGCGTCGCAGCGAGTTCTCAATATGGCAACTCCATGCTGGTCCGATATAGGGCATTTTTCTTCGGCGATCTGTGGCACTTTGTGGTCGCTCAATACAAGTTTGGGCCCACAGTATTCTTCTTGAGTATTAATTACTATTGACGGCAATGTAACGTGCCCATTTACAACCAGATAGTATGCCTGGCCGGACATTACCAATTTTGCAGTTTATTTCTTACATTCTAGGGCACTTGAACACTTGTCGCTGGTGATTCTCATCCGCCGACTCTCTCTGCCCGAGTCCGCGCTTACACACCCAGCAACCGTACTCCTTTCTTCAAACGTGCTCTTTGGCCCTAGGCAGTAGCAAACATTCCTGACTACACCAGCGTTTCTACCACATGGTAATTAGAAAATTATTTTTAATTACTTTATTTGAATTGATTCTAAGTCATTTCATTGTATGAGAATATGTTAACGTATCTAAAGGTACAAACGACAGTAATTACGTCACAAATACATTATTATTACACTTCAAATTATGCGAAAAATTTATTAGGCAATGTGTTGTTGTGGGTCAATACCACCTTTCACATCTCCCATCTTCGTTTAGTACTGGCTTACCATCTGAACTCATGATATTCATGCAGCTATCTTCCTTTTCTCCAAAAATCCAAAAATCTCTTCTTTTTATCCTGCTGAAGGCATATATTATTCCACTAGTTTACATGCCTCCACAGCCTTGCATTGGTCCGCTAGCAATTCATCTTTAGCTATTTCGCATTTTCTGCGAGTCTCATTTTTCAGATGTCTGTATTCCTTTTCTCCAACTTCATTCGCTGCATTTTTGTGTACTCTCATTTCGTTACATAAAAATTCGGTATCTGCTATGTTATCGGGAAATTTCTGCTAGACCTTGCCTGTCTACTTATGTGACCCCTGCAGCTTTCCCTATTTCATCTCTTAAAGCTACCTACTCGTTAACTGTTCCTTTTCGGCTGTTTTAGTCCAACGTTGCCTAATCCCTCTGAAACTCTCAACAACATCTGGTTCTTTCTCCTTAACCAGATCCCTTTGCATTTAGTTTGCAGTCAATAACCTAAAAACATATCGTGTAAGACCACATCTGTCCCTGGAAATGTCTTACGGTTTGAAATCTAGTTTCGAAATCTCTGCCTTATCAGAGTGTAATAACTCTGAAAACTTCTATAGTGTCAAGTATTTCCATGGTTACAATCGTCTTTCATGATTCTTGAAATAATGTTGGTGATGATTACATTACGCTGTCTGTAAAATTCTAGCAGGCAGCGACCTCTGTTATTCGTTTTTCCCAGTCCAGATTATTGTCCCTGCGACTATTGGCTGGCTTGTGTGGCCGAGCGGTTCTAGACACTTCAGTCTAGAATCACGCGACCGCTACGGTCGGAGGTTCTCATCCTGCCTCGGGCATGGATGTGTTTGATTTCCTTAGGTTAGTTAGGTTTAAGTAGTTCTAAGTTCTAGGGGACTGATGACCTCAGATGTTAAGTCCCATAGTGCTCAGAGCCATTTGAACCATGTTTTGCGACTATTGAAAAGGCTACTGCACTTCATCAGGAATCTTGCTCCCAGTCCGGTCTCTCTATACAAACTTTACTGTTTTGGTTGCACCTACACTACGTTTCTTTGTATCGTTGAAGCATGCAAGCCTCGCGACCTCCGCAAGGTTCATAGTTCAGGGGAGGGGGGCGATATGTAAGTGCCAAATTTGCTGTTGTTTACATACTTACACACCAAACAAACGACGCGCTGCTAACTGAAGAAACTCGTGAGATTTCCCCGTGAAGTTGTGGTATTTACAGTGCTCATAAGATATTTCGAAACAATCCTTGTAAATTACTTATCCTGTATGTTGTTCAGGAACGAGTTTAAAAAAATATTTTTAATCGAGTATATCGTTTAGTGCTCTAAAATGTCTCTAATGTTCCTGAATTCTGACCATCCGGACTGACCAGTAATGTCCACTTGCCTCTACTTCTACATTTACATCTATATCTACGTGATTATTCTGCTATTCACAATAAACTGCCTGGCAGAGGATCCAGTGAAGCACCTTCATGCTGTCTCTCCATCGTTCCACTCTCGAACGCCACGTGGAAAAAACGAGCATTTAAATTTACTGTGCGAGCCCTAAGTAGGTCGGTTCTAACAGAATGTTCTCGTAATCGGAGGAGAAAAATGGTCATTGAAATCCCATGAGACGATTCCGTCGCAACTAAAAACACGTTTGTTTTAAAGATTGCCACTCCAATTCAAGTATCACGTCTGTGGCACTATCTCCCCTATTTCGTGATAATACAAAACGAGCTGCCCTTCTTTCAACTTTCTAGATGTCATCCATCAATCCCACCTGAGGCGGATCCCACACCTCACATCAATACTCCAGGATAGAGCGGACAAGCATGGTGTAAACAGTCTCTTTAGTAGACCCGTTGCACCTTGTAAGTGTTCTACCGATGAATCGCAATCTTGGTTTGCTCTACCCACAACATTATCTACTTGATCGTTCCAATTTAGGTTATTTGTAACAGTAATCCCTAAAGCCTTCAGATTTGTGTGACTTACAGCGTAATTGAAATTTGGCGGATTTCCTTTAGTACTCATGTGAATAACTTCAACGTTTCTTTATTCAGGTTCATTTGCCATTTTTCGCACTGTACAATCTTATCTAAATCATTTTGCCATTCGTTTTGGTCAACTAATGACTTCACAAGGCGGTAAATGACAGCATCATCTGCTAAAAATCTAAGAGGGCAACTCAGATTACCTCATATGTCGCTAATATAGATCAGGAACAATAGAGGACCTACAACACTTCCCTGGCGAACGTCGGATATTACTTCTGTTTTACTCGATGCCTTGCCGTCTTTACTATGAACTGTGACCTTTCTGGCAGGAAATCACGAATCCAGTCACACAACCGAGGCGATATTATATAGTCACGCCGTTTGGTTAGAAGATGATTGGGAGGAACGGTGTCGAAAGCCTCTTGGAAATCTAAAAATATGGAATCATTTGGACATCCCTTGCCGATAGCATTCATTACTTTACTAGTATAAAAAGCCAGTTGTGTTTCACAAGAATGATATTTTCTGAATCCGTGGATGTGTCAATAAATAGTTTTCTTCGAAGTAATTCATAATGTACGAACACAGTATATGTTCCAAAATCCTACTGTAAATCGTCGTTAGTGATATGGGCCTGTAATTCAGTGGATTGCTCCCATTTCACTTACTTGGTATTGGTGTGACATGAGCAGTTTTCCAGTCTTTGATACGGATCTTTCTATGAGCTAGCGGTTGTATATAATTGCTAAATATGGAGCTACTGTATCAGCATACTCTGAAAGAAACCTGACTGGCATACAATCTGGTTCGGAGGTTGCCTTTATTAAGTTAAGCTGCTTTGCTACATCGAGGGTATCTACATCTATGTTCCTCATCTTGGCAGTTGTTCTTGATTGGAATTCAGGAATATTTACTTCGCCTTCTTTGGGGACGGCGTTTCGGAAAACTGTGTTTAATAATTCTATTTTAGTGCAACGTCATCAGTAACTTCACCGTCACTGCTGTCAATCGCGAATTTGAGCTTTGCACTCAGCGATGGCTGCTCGAAGTTTCGAAGTTCTTACTTTCCTCTCTATCATTACAGCCCACACTGATCGAAGAGATTTCTGAAAAAAAAGTCGTCATAGGCACTAGCCCTCTATTGCTGGTGCAAGTGAGAAACTTACACACACAAGCGACTGTTGTAGCAGTGTTCCAAATATGTTGTAACACTGGATATGAGTGTGTGTGATGCGTCTGTGGCACATAAATAAGGAATGCGTCGTCCGGTACTATCAGCTCGTTTAGTCGTCTTTTTCAACGATTGCAGTTCATTTGACACCTTCAAATGAAATATTCTAAAATACATCACAGTCATAACTCTTAAATGGCTGCTGTTGTATGATGAAACCAAATTCACAGCATCAGATAACCGAACTTCACAGCTAGGTCATGAAGTACCACAGATATATTTTACAACTCGAGGCCTTATTTCTGTCTTCATTTATCTGTCATTTACGTGAAATATTGAAAGATGTTAAATTACCACCCATGAACAGGCCCTGTGTCTGCATCCTCGGTACCATCACTCTCTAGTTTTTCAAAAAGTGGACGTCCATAATCGCCCTCGTGTTTTCTAATACTCTTTCGTATCTTATGGCCGCAGTGAGGGCTTTTTCAGGTAATCCAGATCCTTTATAAGAGGCAACACCTGGCAGCCACTGGTCGCACTAAACCACGCCCGTAAATCGTAGTGGCGTGGATTATAAAAGATTTATCCTCTCTAGGCAAACCGTTGTACCCCCACAGCAAGACGTAAATTTATTGCCGGTAGTCAATATTGGCATCCCATTACGGGCAACGCCGTTGAAAGATAATGGGATTAAATCCAAGCCGCATTATCCAAGGTCCCAGAATCAATACACAATCACTTACCGCAACACTAGCTTGTGTGTAGCCCCTACCGGATGGACTTAGTGATGACAAAGATTCATAGTAGTATCTAACTAAGGACTGAAAAATGAATCGTCTATCTCCATGGTTGCAAGTAAGCTCCACACTCCACACATACTGTAACTTTCTTTCAGAAAGAAAGACTTTACTATTACGTGACGATTACATGACAGTGTTTGCGGAAGATCGGTTTCCGTAATAATGATTTCGTTGATCTGACGTGAATCCAATACAAGACGAAGTGAGCCACTTTTCTTGTTAAGAACGTGAAGAGGGTTAATATATTGACTAACGCCTGGTTCAATAATACCTTGGTCTAACTAACATAGCCTGAAGTTCTTGCTTGACTTGATCTCTGTTGATGAACGTACTGGAATAATGTTTTGCCTTGAAAGTATCACGCGGTTTTACTTGAAATTTGTAAACAAAACTGGACATGGTTCCTGGTATATTGTTAAATACTTCAGAGTGCTGTAAAAGAATATCCTGCAACTGTTTGCGCTCTTCGTCGGTTGAAGCTTTACATTAAGTCACCTTACTGTTGAACGTCTGCAAAATGTCATAATCTACTTCCTCAGGAATACTGTTACTTCGGAAATACGTGTCTGTGAAGAATGTTGTATGCCATTTAGTATTCTTTGACGCTGAAATAACACCTACTCTGTTAATGTCTTGCTCTTGAGCTGACTAAGTATTCTGAAAAGTGACAGATAGTTGTAGCGTATCGGATTTCAGTATAAGCAATGACTTCTTAAAGTTGATAACAGCGTCATGTTCGACAAGTTAATCCATACAAAGGATGACGTCGGTTGTTAAGAGAGGAACGAACCAGAAATTAGCCTTAAATGTGCGATCAGCAAGTATAAAAGATAGGTGGGTTTGCAGTTTCACATCTACTCCGTTGTTAGAGATTGCAACTCGAACTTCCGTGTTACTAAGTGGAATGTAGGACAGGCACTGTCAGCGTTCCATTTTTGGAATGTTGTTTCATTTATCACTGTTACTGGTGCAAAAATGGTTCAAATGGCTCTAAGCACTAGGGGACAACATCTAAGGTCATCAGTCCCCTAGACTTAGAACTACTTAAACCTAGCTAACCTAAGGACATCACACATTGTTACTGGTGAACTAGAGTCTATCACTGCAGAAAATAAACACAAACCAATTTTAATTTCAACAACGGGATGAGAAATTTTCTTTTGAGTTTGGTGTCTCTCTTTTAATAATGTCCCTAATGTCGTCGAAGGTTAAGTTCGTTTTGCTGAACGGTATTAGGAATAGAAGAATTGCATTTCATGTTTTCCGATTGAACAACGTCGGTAGTTTCTACTCATGCATTACTAGTGGGATGATTGGTGGCAGAAGATTGCTGTGTTGGTTCAATTATATGTACTGTACTGCACTGTACTGCACTGCAGAATGCCGCGGTGGATGGAAACGAACATAAGGTTCATTAAGAATGAACTGAGACTCCTGGGGCCGATTGTGATGAAAGTTGATGTTGCCAAAATTACGCTTAAATGGTTGATTATTCCCTTCATGCTTGTGGTGAAAATTTATTTGCTGTTGATCGTTCAGATGTGACTATGACTATTGGTTTTTGTGGGAGAAGTTATTCCCTTGCGGTTGCTTAAAATTACTGGATTGGGCTGTACGCCTGTACAGGTAAAGCTGGACGGTGGAACATAACCTTCGGTTGGGCTTGTCGCCCGTATTGTTGTAGGATATTTTCGGGCTTCTGCCTCTGCGGCACGAATTGCGGCTGGAAACTGTGATTGTTGACGTCGAAATTCTGATATAGTTGCTGCTGCTGAATATACTGGTTGTCAAAATGTTTTCTCTTATTAAAACGTCCATGAAAATCGTTATCGGAACCAAATCTTTTATTTGTCTTGTTATGGAATGGGCGGAATTGCTCGTTGTAACCGAACGAGTTGTTACCTCGATTGCCGTTACTAAAGTTCTTATTGATAAAACAGTAGTCCGATTGATGAATTTCTAATAATTGTAATAAATCCCTGAGAGATGAAATGCTTTCCTTTTGCTGTCTGGTGAGAAGGGAAACTCGTAATGAACGCGGAAGATTTGAGATGCATAATTGTATGAACGCAGACTGGCTATACGGTTCAGTCAGGTACTGGTTTTGTTGGACTATATATTCAGAAAACTGGGTGACAGTGGAAAAACTGGAGTGTTCAAAATTGGGTAAACTGATTAGTTGCTCTTTAATGACTCGTCGTTTCCGATCAATACGCAGAGATAAGAACATTTTGGAACTCTTCGACGGTGTGACATTGCCTTGCTATGGGTCTCATACACATCAAAGTTCTTCCTCTAAAAAGCTGCAGATATATTCGAGCTTTAGTGTCAGTGGTCAGTTTGGTGGCAGCGAAAATGAAAATTGCAGCACCCAACCAAGGGGACGCAGATCTGTGCTATTATTTCTAAATACCATGAATTTGTTTGTAGATAGAAAATATTTGTAGTCGAATCCTTCGTGTTGTAGATTTTGTAGGGGTTCAGCTGCGTAAAAAAACTGATTGTGAGATGACGGGCTTGTATCAAAGTCTGCCCATATTATTGTGAGGCTGAAGAGTAGGTGACTGTTGCTGTTGCGCGTTAGCTTGAAACTGATTACGTGGAGAACATTATCTGACATTGTCGACTTCCTGATGTAAGCTGTTAACTTTCCTATGTAGCAAACTGTTATGTGCACCAAGCTGGTTTAATGTTTGCTGCGTGCTCTGATATTCTTGTGATTCATTTAACGGAATGGGAGCTGTGTCGTCTGATTTATTTTCGATTTGATTTTCATGTCTTTCTAATCTTGCCGATAGCTTAACATATCTTTCCGTGAGCGTACGAATGCGTGTGGAATGGTTTGAATCTAAAGCATCGACTTGCTTCTGTAGTTTACGTGTAGTTTTTTTCATCTTTTTAATGCTGCTGTAACTGTGTCAGGATCCTGCACCAACTCTATTTGCTCAAGATGGGAGCTTTACGACTCAGTTTCATCTGTACACTTTTCTTCTACTTTTTTGGAATTGTGTGTCAACAGTGGTTTTGAGATCAGTTACGTCTGCCTATATTTGGTTCTGTGATTGCCTTATTGTGTTAACCTCGTCTGTAACGGAAGTTATACTAGCATCAACATGGGCTGTAAAACTAGTGAGCAACTGCTGTTGTACTTTCTGTCTTTGCACTGTTAATAACAGTAACAATTGATCAGACTAAGAGCAGCCGACCAGTTGCAAAGGATAAAGTAATCTTTACCTAGGTTTCAATAGATATAAATCTATCTTCTTCAGAAGTCGGCAGTATTATAACAACATGAAGTGATATGTCCTTAGGCGCTCTCCAACTTCCATGTACCTACTTTATTTGTCTGACAAACCCTGTTTTCAGGGCTATATTTTATATGATTAATGGAACTATGCAGATGTTTGCCTAAACGATAAGGACATATCACTTCATGTTGTTATAATACTGCCGACTTCTGAAGAAGATAGATTTATATCTATTGAAACCTAGGTAAAGATTACTTTATCCTTTACAACTGGTCGGCTGCTCTTAGTCTGATTACGTGGAACCGTTGCTGTAGCGCAGCTATGTTTAAAGTACAGTAACAGTTGATTGTTTTCCTCTGTGTGGTTACGGAGAAAGGCTTTGTATTGCTTTTCTGAGGTCTCAGTGTGAACTTTAAGATGTGCATCTGACCGAGTGTCTTGCTGATCTATTCTTTCATTAACTGATTGGATTTCATCTGTAAGGTTTTTGTAGGTTTCACTACATTGATGTCTTAAAGCGCTAATGTAAACTCTCAAAGCTTTGGTACTGTCTGCGCATTGCCTGCCTATGCCTTCAATTTCATCGCAAAGACGTTTTTCATTGGTCTTAATGTCTGTATATACCTGTCTGAAATGGTTATCAGTCGTTTCAGTGTATGATTTAGTCTCGTCACGTATGCTGGAAAATTGTTCATTGAACCGAGTGGAGTTATCGTCTTGTATTTCTCGTATGCTGGAAAGTTGTTCATTGAACGGAGTGGTGGTGTCATCTTGTTTTTCTCGTATGATGGATAATTGTTCATTGAACATGTGCATGAGGTTTTGATATATCGCTTTTATATTGTTTTGAATTGATGTAACGGGTGTCACCTGTGTTGTTCTTTTAGGTGTGGAGACATCATCATAACCATGGACGTCTCGTTTGCGCATTATCTGCACAATTACCGTTAATGATATCTGACGGACTTTTAAGAACAGACTGAGTGCTTTGCACTATTGGTTCCTCTGACATACTAATCGCAATATGATTAGTTGTGTAGAAAGATGGTAAATCACTGACCTCATTCGGCAAAAAATCAAGTTTTGAATTGTGCACGTCGGCCATGTGCAGATCAGCGGCGTTCCCAGTACCGGAATCTACCGTCCGATTACTAGTCAAATTAGTGGGTGTAATTATAGCGTCAGAAATTTGTTCATGATTTCTGGAAACGGAATTCAAGTTTTTTGCGGTGCTTTGCAACTGTTGTGCCGCATAGTGGTCACTATCGATCTCAACACTGTTGCCAGCAATAAGAAAATCGTCTATTTCGGTAACTTTAATTGTGAGATTAAGCGCCGGAGCCTTAGCAGTTTTATGCGGCATCGTAAATCACATAGAGGATGCAAATCCAAAGACAAAAATTTAAGTCAACTCAATGAAAAAAAAAGAAAAGAAAAACAAGGCACAGAAGAAGAATGCCGATGACCTATGGGAAAATTTTGTGCAAGTTAGTAAACTACGTTGCGCCAAAAAATGTAAGTACAATTATCACTAAAGACTAGTTTAGAGAACAGAATATATAAATCTGACTATTTTAATATCAGAAAATTCAGAAAGCGAAGAACTGGCAAAGCTGTCGCCAAGTGTACCTTTCGTTTAGTAAATGAAAAAATAATAAACTTTACGATTTCGTTGAATGAAGTCTGAACTGTGGAATGGATACAGAACTCTATTTGTCGTGTAGCGTGTTGTAACTGCCAGTGGTGTTCTTACTATGTGTTACTGTTAGCAAAAATTTACACGAATCGATAGGGCAATGCAACTCCCAGTACCAATAAAGAAATACAGTCACTGCAAAATACATTCAACCCCTTAAGCACTGAACCCTTAGGCCCTGTTCACATAACAAATAAATAGAACTGACCGATCTCTAAAGCAGCAATGGAGTAACAAGATACATTCTGATCTCTCATAAAAAATATGAATACGCTAATTACAGGATCAGCAGTGTGCAATGCTGGCCACAATACTTGAAATCCTTTTGGCTGATAAACGAGAAATTTTAAGAAAATTCAACTTATTTTAAAAATATATGACCTGGACTGGGAGGCGGTACTGATTATTGTGAATTACTAACATTCAATTTTTAAGCAAAATTATATTGCCAGTAAAGTTGGGCTTTTCTAAAGCATCCGACAATTGAAGCTATATTACTCACAATTGATTTACAAATAATGAGATTTAAACAGCAAGTACTAGCTAAGTTCATTAATCCAACATAAATGCAAATCATCAAACTACACATAGCTCTGTTAACAAATCTTAAAAGCACTACAAAAATGAAAATTTAACCAGCCTCTTTATCACAATCGTATTCGTCTGTTCTGAGGTTACTCAACAATTATAAATTATCAGCCAACTCATCCATGCTAACGCACTGGCAAAAACAGAAATCATAATTATTGAACATCTTTACCTTATTTGTCTGGAGACTTCTGCTTCCATCTTCAACAATATTGACACAACTACATTAATCGAACACATAGTGGCTTCACCCAGCACACCACAGAAATTGCCTACTACATCGTCTTTCCCTCACAGACAGCAACTTACGACTGAACGCCCAGTGCTCTCTTACTCTAACATAGCAGTACAGTATCTTTGGCTCTGTGGTCGCACACAGTCAGCGATCCACATTATCGAGCCTATCAGAGACATTCATTGTTTATAGTATCCTAGTTTCATTTTAACGTATTACTATTCTTATCTTATTCTGGTATCACATACAAGTGTGCCCCAGTATGCTCCTTTCAGTACATAAGTTTGTTTATATTGCAAATCTGTAATATAGCTGACTCGCTATAAAATTGCTTTATTGGCGTCCACCTTTGTTGTAAGTTCTCTATACCTTTACTTTCACTCGCTGACTGATAAAGATGGCAGTGGTTCAACTTTACTCATCTTCAGTCCAAAGGGCTTTAAAAAACCAGGATCGTTTTGAAACATTTAAATGGCAAAATAGCGATATTTTTTACTGTAACAATAAATTACTCCTTTACAGTACTTTATTAGAAAGTGTGTGCTTTTAGAAAATAAATATTTCTTAGAGACTTTAATAGTAAGGCACTTCACTGCAATGTAAGTGGTTCTGGATATTCCGAATGAAAGAGAGCCAAAGATGGTGGGTTTCGATCTGCCCAGTTAGCTAGTAGAACAATGTCACTGCTTTCACTGATCACTTCCGTTTGATTCGTGATATGCAAATATTTATAATGCGGTAAACGGAGCAAAGAAAATATTAACAGGTAATATTACGGTGATGTATTATGACCTCTAAATTTTGTTAAGGATGTAATGTAGGAATAATTATCTTTTCTCTCCGTAAATTGTCACTTTACCTTCCCAAAAATAATACAATAACGTGGCACTTAACTCACTAACTAGAAAAAAAATAGAAAGATAAAACTGCGTTACCTTTTGTGAGTTTGTTAGAATAAAGAAAGCTTCAGATTCAGTTTACTACGTCAACGAAAATGTTGTTGGGATTAAAGTATGGTTAACATTAAATTACAGTCCATTATCCTCTGTTGGCTACCACAAATAAAGAAACGAAATGAATGAAGCTTGTTACTAGATAGTGAACGGTCGCGGGAGAGTTACTAAGATAACTTTACTCACAGGGTTTTCCTAAGTACTCAATACATCTAACTGCTCTCCACTGCATTGAAACACAGGGTATTTCTAAAAGGACTTTAAAATTTAGAAAATTCACGTAAGTTAATTAATAGTACATACAGAGGTGATTGTAGTGTCAATTTGTAGGGAAATACATCAAGTTTTGTCTCGCGTATTTCGCTTGTGCCTAATCGCACCGTAAAACAGCTAGCAGCAGTTCCGTTAAAGATGGCTGCTTCCACTGGACTCGAGCGCGTTAGCAGTGTGTTTTGGTTTGAAGAATCAGTTCAAAATGGCTCTGAGCACTATAGGACTTAACATCTTAGGTCATCAGTCCCCTAGAACTTAGAACTACTTAAACCTAACTAACCTAAGGACACCACACACATCCATGCCCGAGGCAGGATTCGAACCTACGACCGTAGCAGTCCCGAGGTTCCGGACTGCAGCGCCTAGAAGCGCACGGCCACCGCAGCCGACTGAAGAATCAGAGTCGGGGACAACAGTTCAGGTTAATTTCCGTGCCAAGTACGCTAAAGATCCTCCTTGTATGCCTACAAACTATGAGCGGCATAAATGTTTTGTAGAAACAGGGTGCTCAGTAAGACATGGGAATTCATCAGGTCGGCTAAACACATCTGACAGCATCGTTGATCGAGGGAGACAACGGTTTATCAACAGCCCTACGAAATCGACCCGTCTTTCACTTCACGAATAGCAGATCCCACATACGACTGTTTGGAAAGTACGAAGACAGTAACTTGTTCTCGATAGAACAGTTGCTGTTGATGACCGTGCAGCTTTTCCCTGGAATAAATGATGACTAACTGAAAACCTCAGCAGCCGACAGGTGTTGTAGATATACCTCGGTGTGGACAGCTGAAAATGTGTGCCCCGACCGAGACTCAAACCTGGGATCTCCTGCTTACATGGCAGACACTCTATCCATCTGAGCCACCGAGGACACAGATGAAAAGCGCGACTGCAGGGACTTATCCCTTGCACGCTTCCCGTGAGACTCACATTCCCTACTGTCCACAATTATACATATGTATTGTACCTTATAGACATTTGCCCAACCGTTCATTACTCGTGCACGCCTTGGCGATTCCCGTAAGAGTTTGGGCAACCTGTGCACATTCGCACAGACGGAGGCCAATGGCTGGGTAGCCTTTAACTGTATATACGAAGACAGTAACTTGTTCTCGGAACACCAGTCGGCAGCTGACGTTTTCAGTTAGTCATCATTTATTCCAGGGAAAAGCTGCACGGTCATCAACAGTAACTGTTCTTTCGAGAACAAGTTGATGTCTTCGTATATATAGTTAAAGGCTACCCAGCCATTGACCTTCGTCTGTGCGAATGTGCACAGGTTGCCCAAACTCTTACGGGAATCGCCAAAGCGTGTGCGAGTAATGAGTGGTTGGGCAAATGTCTATAAGGTACAATACATATGTATAATTGTGGACAGTTGGGAATGTGAGTCTCACGGGAAGCGTGCACGGGATAAGTCCCTGCAGTTGCTCTGTTCATCTGTGCATTCGGTGGCTCAGATGGATAGAGCATCTGCCATGTAAGCAGGAGATCCCAGGTTCGAGTCTCGGTCGGGGCACACATTTTCAGCTGTCCACATCGAGGTATATCAACAACACCTGTCGGCAGCTGAGGTTTTCAGTTAGTCATCATTTGCTTGGCATGAGTTGAGAAACAGTTTGCATTTGAAATCGTACAGATTGACGACCGCACAAACAATGAAACACACTGATAAAACTGCTCGCAACAACTTATGTGTGGATATGTTAAATCAATTACATGAGGATAAACATTTCTTGGACAAAATCAACTTTTCTCATGAGTCGACTTTTCCATTGTGGCATGGTTAACACACATAACGGTAGGAGTTGGGGCCGTCAAAATCCACATTAAAAATTGCTACATGTCCGTGATAGCCGTAAGCTGAACTTTTTTGGCATTGGGCAAAAAGAAAGTGTACGACCCATTTATTTTTCGTGAAGGAACCATGAATGGGATAGTGTCCCTGGATATGTTACAACAATTTTTGATACCACAGATCAGTGTTTACTTCATGCAAGCTGGTGCACCAGTCTGGCTGACGTCCAGGATTTTCTCAGTGACCGCTTGCCTGGTCAATGGATTGCCCGTGATGCGCCAAATGCATTTCCTCCACGTTCCCCAGACCTGACACCACTCGATGTTTTTAAAAGGATTCATCAAGGATATCGTGTTTGTACCTCTTGTGCCGGCTTCACTACCTGAAATTAGAGCAAGAACTTATGTCGCCGCTGAGCACGTTACGCCAGGAATGCTACAGCGCATTTGGGAAGAAATTGATTTGCGATGGAATTTGTGCGGGATAACGAAAGGAAGCTACAAACCACTTCTTTAGATTTAGGGCAAAAACTTGATGTGATTCTCTTTTAAAATAACACCAAACCCAGCTATATATTTTCTTTCAATAAGTTGATATGAATTTTAAAATTTGTAACGTCCTTTTTGGAACACCCTCTATTTCAACGCTGCAGAACGTTTGTCGAACATCAAAACAAAATTCAAAGGATTGGAATACGATAGGCAAACATTTTTTTTATTCAGAGAACCACCAATATGGTGTTTCCATGGGACATAAATGAAGGCCAGTGTACCACATTGATGTTTTGATGCTCTTCATCTTATTCTTTTCTTCAATCAAAGTTTTCTGATGTAAATAAAAAAAAGTTGATGGAAGCGTGTAACGTTGGTTAAACCAACGTCGCAGAAGGACCACCTCTGAGATGTACAAATTGGGATCAAGAGAATTAAGCGGTACTGTTGAGAGCTGGCAATACTCTCTCAAGGTGGGTCCACACTGAGCGCAACGTGCCGCGCCGTGCTGCGCCGCAGCACCGCGCCGCGCCGTGATGCGCCGCGCCGTGCTGCGCCGCGCCGCTGCAGCCCGCACACTGCTGAAGCACAATACAATGCGACGTCCGCGCCACGCCGCGCCGCTGCAGCCCGCACACTGCTGAAGCACAATACAATGCGACGTCCGCGCCACGCCGCGCCGCTGCAGCCCGCACACTGCTGAAGCACAATACAATGCGACGTCCGCGCCACGCTGCGCCGCTGCAGCCCGCACACTGCTGAAACACAATACAATGCGACGTCCGCGCCACGCCGCGCCGCTGCAGCCCGCACACTGCTGAAGCACAATTCAATGCGACGTCCGCGCCACGCCGCACCGTTGCAGCCTGCACACTGCTGAAGCACAATACAATGCGACGTCCGCGCCACGCCGCGCCGCTGCAGCCCGCACACTGCTGAAGCACAATACAATGCGACGTCCACGCCACGCCGCGCCGCTGCAGCCCGCACACTGCTGAAGCACAATACAATGCGACGTCCGCGCCACGCCGCGCCGCTGCAGCCCGCACACTGCTGAAGCACAATACAATGCGACGTCCGCGCCACGCCGCGCCGCTGCAGCCCGCACACTGCTGAAGCACAATACAATGCGACGTCCGCGCCACGCCGCGCCGCTGCAGCCCGCACACTGCTGAAACACAATACAATGCGACGTCCGCGCCACGCCGCGCCGCTGCAGCCCGCACACTGCTGAAGCACAATTCAATGCGACGTCCGCGCCACGCCGCACCGTTGCAGCCTGCACACTGCTGAAGCACAATACAATGCGACGTCCGCGCCACGCCGCGCCGCTGCAGCCCGCACACTGCTGAAGCACAATACAATGCGACGTCCGCGCCACGCCGCGCCGCTGCAGCCTGCACACTGCTGAAGCACAATACAATGCGACGTCCGCGCCACGCCGCGCCGCTGCAGCCCGCACACTGCTGAAGCACAATACAATGCGACGTCCGCGCCACGCCGCGCCGCTGCAGCCCGCACACTGCTGAAGCACAATACAATGCGACGTCCGCGCCACGCCGCGCCGCTGCAGCCCGCACACTGCTGAAGCACAATACAATGCGACGTCCGCGCCACGCCGCGCCGCTGCAGCCCGCACACTGCTGAAGCACAATACAATGCGACGTCCGAGCCACGCCGCGCCGCTGCAGCCCGCACACTGCTGAAGCACAATACAATGCGACGTCCACGCCACGCCGCGCCGCTGCAGCCCGCACACTGCTGAAACACAATACAATGCGACGTCCGCGCCACGCTGCGCCGCTGCAGCCCGCACACTGCTGAAGCACAATTCAATGCGACGTCTGCGCCACGCCGCACCGTTGCAGCCTGCACACTGCTGAAGCACAATACAATGCGACGTCCGCACCACGCCGCGCCGCTGCAGCCCGCACACTGCTGAAGCACAATTCAATGCGACGTCCGCGCCACGCTGCACCGTTGCAGCCTGCACACTGCTGAAGCACAATACAATGCGACGTCCGCGCCAGGCCTCTCCGCTGCAGCCCGCGCACGCTGAAGCACAGTAGAATGCGGCGTCCACGCCACGCCGCGCACTGTGGTTGCGGTTGGAGCGCGCGCACGTCTGAAGATGGAGCGAGCCAAGATTGTGAGTGCCGCATTTATTGTGCTCTACCATCAGTTAAGGAAGAAGAGGAAGAATCGTCGTCTTTGGGTAACCCCAGTGTTAAAGAGTAGGGCATTGTACGGTGGAAATGATCTTTTCAGTGAACTACTTACAGGCGACAGTGTGTGTGGCGGCAGGTGGAATTAATATTGTAGAATATAAAATGTAGAATGTAATGTAGAAAAGATGCGTTTCCCGGCCGATTAGCAACATATTTGGGGCGGCGGGTGGAATAATTGTTATTATATGTTCCTACTATTTATTGCTGTTATTTGCCGTTCTCAACACTGGCTCTCTAACTAAAATATTGGCAACCAGAAAGTGATTAGCAAAACGTGAAGCCTGTAATTAGAATTCCTAGTGCCGACTTCATCTGAGAAATACACTTATAGCTACAGCTTATGGCTCTGAGGAATTAGGTGACTGTCTGGGATTCATAATCAGAAACTATTCTCTCTAAAATGTTCACTATATTCTGAAAGTCACATACCAAAATGAATCCACACAATCCAACTACCAGACCAGTTCAGAGTCTAATGCGCTGATGCAGCTATAACTGTTCAAATTTAAGGTTTAAATGAATGCTCGCCATAATTTTATGATAATGTTCATCAAACGCCACGCTAAATAATGGTAGAATGTCTGTCCCGCGGCGGCGCGTGAAAATACGACATACGCAAACTGAAGATAGATTATTAAAGTCATCCCAGTATTAACACTTCACTCGAAAACGATTTCATGGTTACGCGTATCCCGAGTAACTTATTACGGCATCCGAGGCTGTTTATAGCAATGATACCGATGCGACGCGACTCCCGGCACAGATGGTGCGCTAATCAGCGTCTGGAGAGAAGTGGGGCCTTTCTTTCTCGCGCAGCGTTCTTATATATAAAGCCGCGGTGCGGACGGCTAAGGGAACGCCTGATTAAATCTGCTCTCCCGACTAGCCGCTGGGCTAGTAATGCACCACTTTAAGTTACTGAATAAATCATTGCTTCCTTCGCTGATGGCCGATGAGGCTCTCAATTTAAATGTGCAATCAGCACACAGGTAAGTAATCATAATAAAAGTCTGACGTGGCTAAGTCAAATATTTTGTGCGAGAGAATTAATTTAAATACACTACACGCAGTAGACGAGATCTGAACTTGCCCTTTGGAGATATGCTATCGCTATAGTTTTATAGTTATTCAGCTGAAACTTCTCACATCCTTATAATTATAGCGGGTCTCCCTTCTACTTAAATTTAAACATCCTAGCTTTATTTATTCGCCTACTTAATCTATCTTGCTTCCTTAATTTTTAAGACAAAAACCAGAAAATCATAATTTCAAATAAAATTTTAATTTGTGAGACCCAGAATACTGTTTCTACTAAATTATTATGCAAAAGGAATCTAAATATAAATTTTTCAGTTTCTAGCTCTTTTCTGTTGTGCCAATGATTTATACAGAAAACATCCAAATTTCGAAAATGGTTAAAGTTATTGAACTGATATTCAACACATATTGATTTAGTATTACTCCTGACATGCTAGAAACGTTTCAGGTTATTTACTTGATTTTTAAAGTATTGCACAACATTTATGACATCAGAGCTAGTTACATCGGACTAGCTGGCTCACAACGGAAAGACTAATGTGAATTTTATACGGCGTGAGTTGGCTGCTTCCCTACAAGTGGACAGTTCGAAAACTTTTATCGAATGTCTTTCGAAGACTTCGAATATCTGTTGAAAGTGATCGAACCAGACATAATAAAGAAAGACACAAATTGTAGATGTGCTATATATACCAAAGAGAGACTGGCAATAACTTTGCGCTTTCTGGCAACTGGAGATTCCTTTACAAGTCTGATGTATCTGTTAAAAATATCTGAACAAAGTATATCAACGATTGTCATCGAAGTTTACACCGCTCTCAATAATGCATTGAAACCCTTTGTGAAGGTAAGAAGTTATTATTGTTCATTGTCGTTATATGAAACAATCCTTTTCAAAGGATTTGTAAATAAGTTATTTGCATAAAGTTGTTACCTGTCCGAAGTCAAATGTGTACAAGGTAAAAGAGGTTGAGGACTGATAGCACTACATCAAAGAAAGTTCCTTACAAACAATTATTTATTGACTGCAGTTTTGTCATTCGTTACAACATTATGTACGTAAATATCGGCATACAAATAAAAATGTCTGAAACGTGTTATTGTTAACAGAATGTGCTTAATCAAATGTATTTATGAAGCACTACAAAAACGTATATGATGAAGGTTCTTGGAGCAGAGCTGACTCTGGTAGACAGAGCGAGATAGAGTCATGTTGTTCATTGCTGCTGCTTGGTTGAGCAAGGACAACCGTTTGATGAGAGACGAGCACAGGTGACTGGGAGTGACTCGAAAGAGAAGTTGCGGAATAGGACTGCATTGGGGAGAGGGGTGGGTGGGGAACAGGACTGCTTTGGGGAGAATGGACGACAGAAGGAGACCAACTATCTGATGTCAGATGATGTGCATACAAATCAGTCTCGGCATCGAAAATCAAATTGTTTATTCTGTGCATTAGCACTGATCGCCTGCGGGTGTCAAATTTGCGGAGCTTCATTGCAATATGTTCCCCGAATGTGGAACACTCGTCGGGACGTACATTTTCCACACTTTGCAAAATGCCATAGGCGTACATGAGCATCGGATCTTCTTTCTTCTTACGTTTACTGGCCGGTTTGTTTGTGGACTGGAAAACCTTTCCCCTGTACGCCATTCCTTCTTCTTTGTTAATAGGAGATGACTCGCCAGAACTCTCCGGAGTAGTGTCATTTAGACGTAATACTTCTTCGGCGACATTTACCGTAGAATCCTGTTGGCTTTCTTCATCACCAGAACTCTGAAATGAAACATTAGGCTATAATGTATTAGGTTTGACAGTAAATGCCACAGCCAGAATTCTATTTCATTATGGTACAGTACAAAGTAATTTCTTTTCCTTTAATTCACTTATACGGCTAAATCGATTCTTGGCGAACTCGGAAATTCCACTAGTGTGACAAGTACGGTTAAATTTGTGAACAATGGTCGATGGATTGATATCGGATGTTTTCTGAAGGCAGACATGATGCCTTTGATTGTTAACAAACTCTTATTACAATGTCACGACTGCAGTTTCGGCCGTAAGCCATCGTTAAGTTGAATTTCGAAATACGTTAAGTTATATCATTGTAAGCGGCATGCACTTGTTCTGAGCATAAAATATTGCTGTACGAATTTCATGTATGGAATGAAAATTCTATGCAAAAGGCAGGACTATGGCTTAACGCCGAAACTGCAGTTGTCACATGATACTAAAAATTTGTCAACAGTCAATGGCGCCATGATTTCCTCTAGAAAATATTATATCACTGTGGTCCCCTCACAAGAGAAATTCTTGTTATTACAAGCTTTCATTCTAGAACTGCCCATTGTAGACGCTCATTTCAATCACACTTGACACGATTATGTAACAAACACATGTTTCAACTCTTCAGTTTTTAAGACAACTTCTTTGAAACCCTTATTTTTCAGTTGCCGAGTACTACAGAAGAATGGAAACGATGTTCGGAGGAATTTGATAAAACATGGAATTTCCCCCATTGCCTGGCGGCTATGGACGGTGAACACGTAATGTTACAGGCACCAATAAATACCGGCAGCGAGTACTGTAACTACAAGAACTTTTTTAGCATTGTGTTATTTGCTCTGGCGGATGCAAAGTACAATTTCTTGTATGAGCATGTTGGTTCACAAGGTCGTATATCTGATGGCGGAATATTCAAAAGCACTAAATTGTGGAAGAAATTGCAAGACAACTCCCTTAACATACCTCGACCTGAACCACTTCCTGCACGTGAACAGATGACACCATATGTTATATTGGCCGACGAAGCATTTGCTTTGCATGAGAATGTGATGAAACCATATGCAGGCGTCTATGCGAAAGGTATAAAAGAGAGAACATTCAACTATCGACTTTCAAGAGCCCGTCGAGTTGTCGAAAATTGTTTTGGAATCCTGACATCCGGTTTTAGGGTCTTGAGGAAACCAATGCTTCTGGACCCAGAAAAGCCAGTGTTATTGTACTAACAACTATTTACTTGCACAATTATTTGAGGCAGAGCAAGAAATCTTCCAGTTTGTATGCTGCAGACGGCACAGTGGACACTGAGCCGCCAGATGGTACTTTAGTGGAAGGAACATGGAGACGGGAAGCACAACCAGTGTCATTATGCAATTTAAAGGCAGTGCCAAGAAAAAGTTCGTCTAATACCCGAGCTATTCGCGAAGAGATAACCGACTATTTTATCAAAAATGGACGTATACCTTGGCAAGATGAGGCAGCATGAAAGCATATACGTGTTTGTTATCACTACACCGTTGTGAAGACCACACTTTGGCCTAATTATCTAGTGTGTTAAAGTGCTAATAGAATCTGACTCTATATTATAGATAATTGATACATAACATGTACGTACATATTCTGTGTTTATCAGCCCTGAAACAATAGTGCGATGTTATAATAAACGTAAATGGGAAACTGTGTTGTTACAAACGTTGTTTATGAATAGTTACATTTTCCAGTGCCCCTCGACTTCTTAATTTTCATTTTCTCCCTTCTGTGGGAAGACAACGATGATGTCATTCTTTTTTTTTTGCTTCGTCGATTCCACAGCCGACGCCACTCGCGACCCACTGCCAAGCATCACTTTTTTTGGTTTTCATGTGGTAATTATTTTCTTTTGGGTCCCACAGTTCCCGCCTTTGTCTATACAGCTCTATGAGGTTCTCACTTTGCTTCCGGTCCCATTCCATAACGATGACGCCTACGCGAGAACACACGACCTGTCACCGCGAATTGACGCACGCAATAAACTACCGCGCCCGCCAGCCGAGGCTCCGTCTAAACTGAGCGCGCGCAAACGCGCCACTCCGTTTGATGTACCGACAACAGCCGGAAAAGGTTGGTTACAGCGCGCATACACAAGCTCTTGAATCTAAGATATTGTTGTCACCCTTCGCAGCGACGGATTAACTAGCGGCAGTTTTGAAGCCAGTGTAGGAGCCCGCCTGCTGTGGTGCGCACGTGTCTTGGGCGAGGGGTCGTTGCCGAGCTGCCGTACTGCTGTGTCCGCCAGCGGCGACACAGGATTTGGTACTGAGTTGATATTTTTTATAATTTGCAGCACGCTTATTAATTTAAAGAAAAGGGTTTGTGTATGTGTGCAGCAGGAGACCGTAATTTTGATAATGATAGGAGTTGAATTTGTACTGGTAGATAGAACAGCTTGGCTGTGGAAGTGGAAGGGTAGCCCACAACATAGACAACAGTATTCACAATTACAAGCACCCAAGCTTTAATGATTTTTCAGCAATAAAGGCTCTTAACAAATCTCAATTAAGCAAGGACATAAACTTGGTTACAAACTTATGTTAACCTTCAACCAGTGAATAACACTGATCAAGAATTACCAATCAATAAAACGTAGATAAAGGACTGATTTACAAGAATGCTTAAATTAAATTAAGTCATTAAAGCTAAGTTACAAATATTATGTTGAGCTTCAACAGGTGAATAACCCCAATAAAGAATTCTCATTTAAATAAAACAGATAGGAAAATGCCTTACCAAAATGCTTGAATTGTGTAAAATCATGAAAAGCTCAGTTACAACTTTTCTCACAACTACTTAGGAATTTACTACAAATAAACAAATTTGATATGTTTAATCAGAAGGTAACTGCCAAGTCCAAGCGACCGAAGCCACTCAGAGCGGACGACCGCCCCAACGCTGGTCATTAACCGACATTGTCACGGCCCAGTGGCCACCGTGCTAAAACAGACTAACGTTTCGGTAAGCGACCGACAACAACACAGGAGTAACAGTGACTGAAAGTCGGCGTACGCCTCACGAAACACGGCACACCCTGAAGCGGGAGCAGGCACAGCTGACTAGCGGCCATACAACCGCGAGCAAACAAATCTCACGCCGCCCGTACTAACGCGGAAAATGATAGGGAGCGACAAGACGCCACGCGCAAACCAGCAACCGTGCCTACCCCTCGACCACAGAATGTGCCATGTCTCCTTGTCTATGGTAATACAATTTATAGCACACAAGAAACGGTTTAATAATGGCATTTGTTCAACGTAAGATCAGATAACAGTTAGGTCCAGTAAAGAGTTTCCCACGGATTTACCTTCAAACCAACTCTGGACCACAGGCGGAAATTAGTAAACTTGGCACAAGCTTTTACCAGACCGATAAACAAGAAATCAAATTAAACAGTAGCAAAAATACAGTCACGATACGCAAACCCTTCAGGACCTTGCTAACTTACAGTTATCATTAACGGCGAAACATACACAAATGAATGACAAGAAATTCACCATTGATAGCAAAAAAAACACACCACAAAGGTTAAATTAATTAATTTGCAGACGAGCCAGTCACTGAAAGCTCAGTTTCACAAGATTAGGGCTAACCTCACTCGGCAGCAATACATTTGTGTGCATGATAACTAGGTTGCCCGAACAGGACTCCAAAAACCCAAAACAGGTCACACGTTAGCTGTCTTGTTCTCGGATACTAGGCACCACCGGGCTAAGACAATCGCAACGAAAAAAAAATCTCTGAAATTACAGCTGCCTGCAGCAAAACAAATGAGTCAGGGTGCATGAACGTTAAGTACAAGCCACTGTTCCAGCCGGAGCGTAACCTTTTCAATGCACATACGGACAGAACAACACACGTGGGCATAAAGGGAGCAGCAGATGCGTACCAAGCAAACTATAATGCGCCAAGATACGACCCACGTCACGTCCACAAACCGGAGCACTGCTCCCGGAGCTGGTGTCTGCTCGCTGAACTGCCGCAACTCTCTGTCCCCCGGAAAGCGATGCTGACTGCCGCCTTGCTCAACGCCCCCTTCTCGGCCGCGCACAACAACTCTTCTCTTGTCGCCTCAGAGTGCGGCCGCAATGTCCGTTCTCCCCTGCTGTCCGCCCCAGACTCTTTACTCGTACTCACTCCCCCGTTAGGACCCGCTCCGACAGGAGGCGCTCGCGATCGCACATAGTGCCAACCTCAACCAAAGGAGTCATCGATAGCGTCTTGCACCCTAGAGCCGCGCCACGGCTCAGAATTCTTAAGGGAAACCATTGCGAATAGATTAAGTATTGATTTTTGTCATTGATGTCTTTTGTAATTGTCAGGAAATTGTTTCACTATGTATTTAATTGAGAAGTATTTCAGTCTGTCTCAAGAGTTTGATTAATTTGTAGTATTGCTTTAATGCCACTGGAGGCAGATTTACATACAAAACGATTATTCAAAGAGCTTCTAGCGTTTTGTTAATTGAATGAGAATGAATCGCTTTCAGAATATAGTTTTTGAAAGAAAGGAATTACTTGTTTAGGTTATCATTTATCGAGTTTAGATTTGAACAAACACTTTCTCCTTAATTATATGTAGTTGTAGTAAGCAGCAGCAGCCGCAGCAACAGTAGGAGCCGGCATACAGAACATGCATTGCACTCAGCATGAATAATAGGTTTTTGTATGTTTTTGTTGAATGATGGAATTCAGCAGATCAAGCAGTGGCAGCAGAAATACCAAGTAAGTTATCAGTTGCACACAGGACCAATTAAAAATTAAATAAATTAATTAATTAAGTTTAGGCGAACTCTGTAATAGTAAAGTTAACACGAGTAGAAGCATGAGATTTCCAGTATACTTTTTTAAATTTTTATTTATTTATTTATTTATTTTTGGACGTGTCGTAGTTAGATATGCTTCGTCTTTCTACTGCCAACTGCAAGTTTACGCAACAGTAATCATTAGTGGAGACGCAGCATTTTGACCGCTTGCGCACTGCTTTGTATTAACAGAAAATTTTATTTCAGCAGTTTTGTCTTTGAATTTGTTGGTCCATTGTGTAATAGTTAATTGAACGGTGGAATTTCTAGGATAGCGGTGTATTTTAGTGACATGTTTTCGTTCGTATTGCGACAATGATGACGCGAGCACAAAAGAATATGGACAAGAATGCAGATGCTCCTGCAAACGCGAACGTAGAGACGGTTGCGAACATCAATGTAGGAGCGGTTTGAAACGCAGTTTTCGAAAATTCGGAACAGAGAGTAGAAAATTTCTTTTTAGAATATTGGGATCCGGGAATTATCGAACAATACTGCGGAGAATCGGAATGTAGGCGATCATTTGCCAACAATGCGTGATGAACAACTGTGTGATACACGCAACTTAGGACATGACAATACAGTGACGCAAACCGAACTCATTATGATAAATTCCATCGTTGCTTCCGCCTCAAAAGTGGAGAGTAATTATGTTTTCCCCACTTTCGGTGGAAATTCACGTTTGATTGCCACTCCGATAGAGCGGAGTAGTTTTGCCTTTCCTTCTGTTAGTGGAAATGCAGGAACTGCTTCTGCTTTAACAGAGAAGAGTAACGTTGTACTCCCTGCCCCAGTAATGATGTTTTACAATTATTACTGAGTAAACTCACTGAATTTAATGACAGACAGGAGAGTAAACTCACTGAATTTAATGACAGACAGGAAAGGAAACTCACTGAATTTAACAACAATAATGCAAAGAATTTCAAATCGCTTCAGAACGAAATTAACGAGAATTTCACACTGTTTCGGGGTGAGGTGAATGACAATTTAAATAGTAATTTTGAAGAAAAGGACCAGTCAGTTGTAAAGTCAGGTACGTGAAGAATTCAAATCAGATATTAATAATCTTGTATCCCGACTTGATCACGTACAAAATGTTGATATTGTTGAAGTGAAACGACAGGAGTCACAACAAGAACTGCAAGTAGAGGAATTAGCGAAAAATGTTGAGTCATTGCAATTACAGACCACCAATGAAGTTTCAAAGATAGAAACTCAATTAATGGCAGTTGCTAAACAGGGAGATTAATTATCCATGAAAGTGACGGAACTGAGTAGCTGGTCATTTGTACGATTTACGAAGCAAAAGTGAATATCGTACACAAACATACGAGAATTTTGCTAAAAACTTACTTTTTTTTTTTTTTAGCGTTTAATCCGATCGATATCTGGAGTCGTTACAGACGACTTACTCTACACTATCATATCCTAACTTAGTCAACAGACACCACAGAAACATACATTCCCATGGGGGAACTCGAACCTTAGTAGTTGCGGGCTCGTGGCTCGTGACACCACACCAAGTCGTGTGGCTATGGAGGCGGGTCTCAATTTTTTGCCAAATATTCATTATTCACATTTGTTTGGAAAATAATCAATTCATCTGTTATATTTTAAAAATGATTGGAAACTGTTACGAATCCATGCAGCCTCTGTCAATCAACAAATTTCAGGCAGGAGAGAGAGCGCCAAACTACCGACATGACAAAACGATTAAAGTCGAGAATGAGGCTAAGTTCAAAGCCTGGCCCTGGAAATAAATTAAATAAGCTAACAACAACGAATAACTTTGCTTTGCATGACATATTTCACTCAGCTCGAATTGTTAAGTTTCAGAAATAGAGCGGCACACGAATCTCAAAGCACTAAATGGAACTTTAATCGAATATTATCGGAAAGCAATTAACAGTAGACCTAATTACCCTACAATAGTGTGGAATTGTTAAGTACAAATGAAAGACATTTCATCAGACGGTATTGTTTCGTCTTCAACAAATGATACTGTTAACAATGCGTATTTCGCGTATATTCATTACGAGTACGTTTAGCTGAATTCATTTACTGTGTAGTTTCTTTTTGTAAGTGTTTCGGGTTACTGTGTGTTACTGTGAGTGGAGAAATGGGAAGTGACAGTGAATATGAAAACACAAGTACGAAAATTTCGTGCGCGCCGCAGAAAGAACGTCTAAAAGGAGGTGAAATCTCGAAGAGAGAACGGCCTGTCCATCGACAACAAAAATTTCGTGATGAGTGGCTACATATGCCAGGTTTACGGAATTGGCTGGTGCACGATAGTGATCCACTCAGGGCGCGATGCTGATATTGCAATACCAGCATGGTTTTCGAAATCCATAATATTAAAACCCATTCCAGAAGTAAGAAGCACCTAAACATGGTGCAGTCTGCTACCGTGAGACAGCCTTCAGTTGTTCAATTTATCACAAACGCACAACCAGATAAGAGGAAGGTTGCTAAAGCTGAAATCAAATTACCAGCATTCTTAGCAGAATTTAATGTGGCATTTTTAGCTGCTGACCATTTATCCGGTTTGTTACAAGATATTTTTCCAGACTCGGATATTGCAAGTGCAATGACTCTTAAACGGTACAAAGCACGTGCCATTGTTTCTAATGTTATTGGGACGTCACACAAAGAAGTGTTGGCGAAAAAACTACAACACGCTAAATTTAGCATAATGACGGACGAGTCCACCGATATCGGAACTGTGAAAAATTCCTTTGTTGCGATCCGCTTTTATGACAAAGATTCAGGTGAGTAATAATAAGAGCTAGTTTTGAAATAATAACCTAATTAATTCTAAAATAAATTTTCCTGTTAAGTTGCCACTTTGTATCACTTCTCTTTTTACAGGTTGTATTGAAATAAGATTTGGGAGCTATATAAAGTTTATGAAGATGGAGACTTAAATGTTGAGAAAGATTTCAACAGTATAACATTCCAATTGCTAATATTATTGGCTTTGGAGCAGATGGTTGTAATACTATGATGGGCGTTCGTAATTCTGTAGCAAGCAGTTTCTGAGATAGCTGACCGGGAATTTTTGTAATGAAGTGTGTTTGTCATTCGGTGCATATGCGGAAGCTCCAAGAGCTTGTGAGGACCTCGCGAGTACTGTTTATGGTATTTTCAAACTCAGTGCGAAGAGGCAGGCAGAGATCAAGAAATTTCAGGTATTGTAGCATTTTATATCTCATAGACTTTATTTTACGTCTGATCGTGTGGAAATAGGCTAAATTTTATGTTTTATTCCAGGCATTTTTAAACTTGGAACCACACCAATTACTACATCCTTCACAGACACGTTGATTGTCAATGATCGCGGTTGTTAGGACAGCGCTGGAAAACTGGGATGCTCTAATGCTGTTTTTTAACCAAAAACGGCTTTCTGAGGGAGCTCTAAGTGCTGAAAAAGTTTTTAGCTCTTTACATGACTCCTTTGCAAAAATGTATTATATGTTCTTAGAATGGATTCTACCAAAATTTACTACTTTCAACGAGTATTTCTAGTCTAGAGCAGTAGTAATTGCTGACCTTCATGATAAGATTAGAGCTCTCTATACAGAAATACTTCTATATTTCATGAAACGCACTTACGTCATGGGAAAAAATCTCAGTGATGTTGACCCAAAAAATGCAGTTCATCATCTGGAAGATTAGCTACTGTATTTGGGTGTGAAAATTCTGAAGAACGTTGGCACACCAGAGATAAAGAATCACCCACATCTTATCAAGGATTTTTATCATCGATGCAGGAACTGTCTTGTGGTGAGTACACCTCGTTTAGCTGAAATCATTTATAATTTGTGTTTTATTATTTTCTATACATATGTGTGTTTATGTGTGGCATACCAAATGAGAAGTATTAATTCTCAAATATTACAGACAGCTTCGTGCAGGTTCAAATTACGGTATGATATGGAAGATAAAGTGCCGTCCAAACTAGTGGCCTCAAACCTACAAAAGCCCTGTCACAAAGTTTCCGAGATGCAACACCTTCACTCATGCCTTTCATGGAACTGTTGCCACGTATAATTCCTCCCTCAGATCTCGATTTAGCACAAACTACAAATGAGCAGTTGAGGTGTCTCCTTCTGGTTTTGGCTTGTCTCCCAACTCACTACAAAAGGAACAATCACCGGATAAAATGTGGAGTATATTAAATAACGAACCTGAAGAATTTAGGGAATTGAGCGTTTTCGCTCCTCAATTTTGAGTTTACCTCATTCAAATGCAGACTGCGAAAGAGTTTTTTCTAAGTTACGTAAAGCAATGAAGCTAATAACTAGTTAATAATATGATTTCATACTTGTCAGGTTATTGAAGTTTCATGTTCAACTTCAGGTAAACCCCATTAAAACCAAAATTAGGAACAGATTCCAAACCAGTACACTGAATGGAGCACTTCTTGCCTCTGAATGCATGAAATAACGACCAGGAAACAACGGAACATGTGTAACTTTTGAGCCAACATACGAAATGTACGAGAAAATGACGTCAGGCACTCTTTATAAAACCAAACAGGAAGAAGAAGATGTAGACATCGAATTTGTTTCATAATTACAAATTCTTGTTCATAGTTTTATTCATTTGTAAATAAGATTTTGTAAAGCTTTATCGAATAAAAAATTTTCAAAACGTAAGAGAATTTTTACTAAAATACGAGAATTTCATGAGGTTGGTACGAGAATCGCGCTGTCTGGATATCACAACCTTGAGCGGGTTAGATACGAAGTCAGATGACACTCAGCCGGTTATGATCTCGGATACCGAAGAATTTCAGTCTCTGCAACGTTTTAAACAAGGACAGATGACAATTAATCAGCAAAACAAACGTGACGTAAAGAATATACAGGAACAGCTTGTCAGCATGGAAGAAAAGATCGATCGCAGCAATGACACTGGTAGATCTGATAATTACCAAATTGCTAACGACAATGAGCGCGATAATTATGGAAATGCTGACCACTTTACTCGTGAATGTGACACGTTTGCGGGACGTAATGAAGGAAACGTGAGTCCTGCTGTAAAAGAAAACTCATCCGCTCAGAAAAATAACGAGTTTGACTATAAGCATTTTCTCACAGGAAATTTAAAATTTTTCGGAATGCTAGTCAGGAAATCCACCCTCGAGAGTGGTTACAACAATTTGACTATTCTTTATCACCAACATGGCCAATCGGCCACAAACTGGAATTCATTTGCAGTTATCTTGTTGCAGAGCCTGCAACAAGAATGTGCTCAATAGTACGTGAATGTCACACATATGGTGATTTTTATCACGCTTTCTTATCTGCTTACTGGTCAGAGACTACACAAGATCGTGCAAAACATTACATCATTATGATGCAAGGTTATGAGCAGTCGAAATTTTCCACTCCAGTGCAATATTTTGAAAACATGATGCGCACTAACAGATATTTAACGAATCGATACAGTCAGTCGGAGTCAATTCGTATCTGTTTGACAAAACCCGATCAGATTACGCCACATAATTTTGGCAGGTAGGTGCAAAGATGACTTGGAGGCATTCCAAACTCTTTTGCAAGAATTAGAATTTGGCAACTATGAAAACACACAAAGAGATAACAGTAATCAGTATTGCGAAATTAATAATCCGCGGCGTGACCGTAAACGCGTATGGAACTCGGACGAACCTCACGCGTACAGGGCGGAAGAAGATAGGTGCTATATGCGGCATCAACTGTATAACACAGATCATAGACGCCAGAGAAATGATTTTTATGATCATAGGAACTCTCAGTACAGTAACAGAGATCGCGGACCGCGAGAGGAAAGGCATTATGGAAATGAAAATTATTCTAGAAGGAATGGTCGCGGTAGAAACAACCGAAATTGCCGCGGACACGCAAATTACAATTCGGAACGCGGGGCTCATGCAGAATACAGAGCATCGAGCCCACGTGATTATTATGGTCATATCAATTATAAGAACCAAAACAGTTATGATGAGGGGACAAATCAAAATTGGCAGAATCACAGAAATTTCAATTTAGAGCGTGGCGACAATATAGAAATTAGACCACCCAACCCAAGCAATAATCCGCGGCAATACGAGCCGGCACAACAGTGACTAGCAACAAGGACTACAAACGAACCGTTTGTAGCGGCGGGAAGCCGACACACAAATTATGTTAAATTTGTTGGACTGGAAGACATTAGAGACACATTATTACAAGAAAATGACAACAGCGAAATTATGTATACTCATCCAATTAAAATAAAAATCTCGGTAGGAAATATTCTACTTTCAGCTGTACTTGATTTTGTAAGCCCTGTGAATGTAAATAGCAAGACAATGTTTAAGAAGTGTGAACAGGCATTTGTTTGTCCGACCTTGCCATTATTAAATACCAAATCAAAGGGAGTCATTCAAGGAAAGAGTGTAGACGTACGCAATCAGACTTCTTTAGTTTTCAGGTGACAAGGACACGAGTTTTCTGCAAATTTCTTAGTAGTCCCTCTTTTATCAACAGAAATGATTTTGGGTGTGGAATTCCTAAGTGAATATAAAGCAATGTTAAACTTTTGTAATGCTGAAGTCATGTTATGAGTAAATCAAATTCTAGTCACGCTTAAATTTCAAGCATGGCTAACAAAGGAGGATGAGGAAGTGAATTACCTGCGTTTTCTCTTTCCGCTTGAGGCACAACAATCACTGAATTTTTCTAATAGTTGCACAGATAACAACACTACATTTTACTGTGAAACAAAACAACCCATTTGTACAGAACAATTAATTAAAAGGAAAGTTTACCGAGACGAAGTAGATCCTAATGCAGGCACTGATGAGTTACTGGAAATATTACAAACAAATTGTGATTTTTTTTCTCACAAGCCAGGAAAAATAAGTAACTTTCTTTATGAATTCAAGGTCAAGGAACATAATAAATTTTTTGTACCACCATACGTCATCCCATTGACATACAGAGACAAAGTCAAACAGGAAATACTATCAATTTTAGAGCAGGGAATCATTGAACCTGCTGTGATTTCATATAACAGCCCATTACACGTGGTTAAGATGAGGGATAATTCTATTAGACTGGTTCTTGATTCCAGACAAATTAACACAGTAATCCAACCTGAAACAGATAGACCACAGACACTAGATGAACTATTGCAAAAATTCCATGGAGTGAAGGTGATGTAATCTTTGGACTTAGGAAGTAGTTTTCAGCAAATAGAATTAAATCCGAGGTGTAGGAAATACACAGCTTTCCTCTGTTTTGGAAACTGTTACCAATTTCGAAAATTGCCATTTGGCCTCAACGTTTCGTCAGCTACATTTATCCGTCGTTTGAATACAATATTACCGACACACTTAAAAGACAGGATCATCACTTATGTTGACGACATTTTGATCGTAGAAAATTCATGGACAAATCACAACCAAGTATTAAGTGAATTATTAAAAACAATCCGGGAACATGGCACTATAATCAATTTAGAAAAATCGGAGTTTGGTAGAACACAAATCAAATTTCTTGGCCACATTGTTACAACAAAAGGTATTCTACCTGATCCAGAAAAATTAAATGCAATCAAAGAAATTCCCCTACCAACAAACAAGTGACAATTAAGAGGATTTTTGGGAATAACAATTTTTTATCGTCGTTTTATTAGCCTACAAAGCTTGTCAACACCTAGATTATGTCAATTAACAGGTAAGAACACAGTTTGGGACTGGGATCATGTTGCTGAAACAGAGTACGACGATTTGAAAACTGCACTACTGAATGCACCTATATTGTCACATCCTGATTTATCCCTTGAATTTTGCCTTTCGACAGATGGCTCAATATCTGGGCTTCGTGTCCATTTGTTCCAAGAAGTTGTGGAAAATGGAATTCTTACTCAGAAAAGTATAGCTTTTGCCAGTCGAGTATTAACAAAATCAGAGCGCAACTATTCAGTCACGGAGCTGGAAGCATGAACGTTACTATGGGCGTTTGATAAATTTCGTTACTATCTGCCAGGCTAGCACACAAATGTATACACCGACCAGTAATAAGATTTGGACAAGGCCATTGATATGTTTTCGTAGCGGTTGAGCTTACTTCGAAGTTTGTCTCATTCACACCTTTACGTAAAGCTACAGCAAAATCAGTTTCTGCAGCATTCGTCAAGAATTTCTTGAAGGAAGTAGGGCAAGGAAGTAGGGCACGTTGACAAGGTGATTTCTGACAATGGCCCACAATTCCATTCCAACAGTTGGCTGAGAACCTTGCGACGCAGGAAAATTAATCCTGTATTTATATCACGTTTTATGCCATCATGTAACCCATGAGAACGTATCATGAAGGAGTTAGATAAACTTTACAGGTTGTACTGCCATCGCCAACATAGAAACTGGGATGTACATTTATCCGATTTCCAAAACATTATTAATGAACTACCTAATGATTCCACTACCCTGCCTCCACTGCTTGTGTTGAAAAATAAACAACCACCAGATAAGATTTTTTAGTAGCCTTCCCTGCACAGCGACGTTTAAGACACCATGAAGTGGTAAGTATAGCATTACAGAAGATCAAGAAAGCTGCAGACAGAAGACAGAAGCTGCATAATCCACAAGTCAACGTCAAGAATTTACAGGTAGGTCAAAAAGTATTGCTTAGATCACATCGACTATCTCATAAGGGAAAATATTAGAGTAGGAAGTTTTTCTTGGTGTATGAAGGACCCTTCCGTATACGACGCATTAAACACACAACGCTGTGGAACTTGAGACAATACGAACACATAAATCGCGAGGTCTTCATCACTAATCATACATTAAAATTTTCAAGGAATGAGGCCCTAGGGGGTTTACTGATCTTTACTAAATATATGTCTGGCGAGAATAGGTGCCCAGCTGTTACAGTATATTCTTCCGATTTTAATTTTCAGTACTGTTTCATAATCTGTGACTAACCTGTTTATCTATTCATCGTTTACTATCAATCTATCCTGTATGAAAGGCCAAGAATGAATTATTATGAATGATTTGTATTGTTTGAGAGAATTAGAACTTTGCAAAAGGACATTTCTGACGAGAGGATTATACCAGCTGTTGACATCTTGCGACTGTTCACTGAAACAATGAAATTTTCGTGACTTATTTGAAGGAAAATGCAAGAAATAACTACGTACGTTTTTTAGGGAGAAATAACATGAAATAACAGAAACTGTTGACATTATCTTCAGGTATAATATAGCGTATTAGTGTCTCTGAATTGAGAAGGTATATTTGATGGGCAATAGTATAATTAGGAAACCTTCGAACTGACACTTGTTCTGATTTATGAGATAGTTTGAAGAGTGACGATTTATGAGGATATTTCGTGTTTATTAGTTTGCCAAGTAAAGCATATTAGGATTTATGGACCACTCATTAATAGTGTGACACAATGAGGAAGCACTTTGCAGACATTTATAGAACAAGTGAAGGTAAGAAAGATACACTTCTAAACGAAGAAACCCACAAAGGTATTCTATGAAGGAAGATATAGCTTATTCACATTTGCATAAAATTTAAGTCACAGTAATGTTAAGGTAACGTACACACTTACTTAAAATCTAAGTCACAGTAAAGTTAAGACATAGCTATGAGTCACGAAAGGAGTTCTGAAACAAATACAGAGCAAGGTGTTAAATTATGTGATGAATGAGTGCCCAGAGTATTTTTTGCTGTGTGAAATTGTGGAATGGTAAGAATGATAGTGTTGTTTCCCTTCTTATTATTTTTAAGGTTGACTTTATTGCATTTCTTACAGGAAACATGATCGCAGCGGAAGTTTTCTCCATTACAGAAAAGAAAGCACTAAACGTGACGTAATTTTGTGTAGTAGACGATATTTTCAGATCGGAGCGTAGCACACTTACCGTTAAGGATCGCGAGAAGAAAGATCTTCCAGAAACAGTCAGCCGTGAAAAAAAAAGCACTTAGTTATGACCTAGATAATTATGTCGCGCATTAAACGATTTCTTTTCTCTTTCCAGAGTGAAATGACTCATACGCCAAGGGGTGAGAGTATCTGCCATATTTTATGAATGTGTAAATAGGAGTGTAAAATAAGTCAATCTAATATTTAACTTGTGTTTTTCTATTTCATGATTGTCATTTAGTGATGCAGTGCCGATTCCAGCACGAGGTTAATTGGAAGGTGATGATTTTTCTCTTGTCATGTCATAAATTTATTTCTAGTCACCTTGATGAATAAACCATTTCTTTCAGTTTCTACTGGACCGATGGAGGGGTTTTGTGTGTTGTACACTCCTGGAAATTGAAATGGGAACACCGTGAATTCATTGTCCCAGGAAGGGGAAACTTTATTGACACATTCCTGGGGTCAGATACATCACATGATCACACTGACAGAACCACAGGCACATAGACACAGGCAACAGAGCATGCACAATGTCGGCATTAGTACAGTGTATATCCACCTTTCGCAGCAATGCAGGCTGCTATTCTCCCATGGAGACGATCGTAGAGATGCTGGATGTAGTCCTGTGGAACGGCTTGCCATGCCATTTCCACCAGGCGCCTCAGTTGGACCAACGTTCGTGCTGGATGTGCAGACCGCGTGAGACGACGCTTCATCCAGTCCCAAACATGCTCAATGGGGGACAGATCCGGAGATCTTGCTGGCCAGGGTAGTTGACTTACACCTTCTAGAGCACGTTGGGTGGCACGGGATACATGCGGACGTGCATTGTCCTGTTGGAACAGCAAGTTCCCTTGCCGGTCTAGGAATGGTAGACCGATGGGTTCGATGACGGTTTGGATGTACCGTGCACTATTCAGTGTCTCCTCGACGATCACCAGTGGTGTACGGCCAGTGTAGGAGATCGCTCCCCACACCATGATGCCGGGTGTTGGCCCTGTGTGCCTCGGTCGTATGCAGTCCTGATTGTGGCGCTCACCTGCACGGCGCCAAACACGCATACGACCATCATTGGCACCAAGGCAGAAGCGACTCTCATCGCTGAAGACGACACGTCTCCATTCGTCCCTCCATTCACGCCTGTCGCGACACCACTGGAGACGGGCTGCACGATGTTGGGGCGTGAGCGGAAGACGGCCTAAAGGTGTGCGGGACCGTAGCCCAGCTTCATGGAGACGGTTGCGAATGGTCCTCGCCGATACCCCAGGAGCAACAGTGTCCCTAATTTGCTGGGAAGTGGCGGTGCGGTCCCCTACGGCACTGCGTAGGATCCTACGGTCTTGGCGTGCATCCATGCGTCGCTGCGGTCCGGTCCCAGGTCGACGGGCACGTGCACCTTCCGCCGACCACTGGCGACAACATCGATGTACTGTGGAGACCTCACGCCCCACGTGTTGAGCAATTCGGCGGTACGTCCACCCGGCCTCCCGCATGCCCACTATACGCCCTCGCTCAAAGTCCGTCAACTGCACATACGGTTCACGTCCACGCTGTCGCGGCATGCTACCAGTGTTAAAGACTGCGATGGAGCTCCGTATGCCACGGCAAACTGGCTGACACTGTCGGCGGCGGTGCACAAATGCTGCGCAGCTAGCGCCATTCGACGCCCAACACCGCGGTTCCTGGTGTGTCCGCTGTGCCGTGCGTGTGATCATTGCTTGTACAGCCCTCTCGCAGTGTCCGGAGCAAGTATGGTGGGTCTGACACACCGGTGTCAATGTGTTCTTTTTTCCATTTCCACGAGTGTATTTTGTAGATAATCTATTTTTTATGATGTACTTTGTAGGTTGTTTCTTTTTGTTGTTCATTGTGACTGTCCAAGGTATGGCCACACTCATTCATACAAAACAGAGACAATGAGCACTCCATATAAAAACGATTGAGATGGTATACCAGAGACACTGACGTTTGACATCAGAAATACTGACAGTCATTACAGACTGATAATTATAAATTTGGTATAACTTAGTAAGTAGAGTGTAAAAAAATTCTGACGCAGTCATGTAATTATTCACTAAATTTTGTACGTATTCATGAATTGATTTGGCAAGCCGTTGGCTAGACTTTTTCTAAATGATTCTGTAACTTTTATTATATATAGTAGCATCACTATGGAATTACTTCTCTATTTGTAGGATTATTTGAATCTTTTATAACCAAAATGTACATAACAATTATTGTAACAAATATTGTAACATTCTTTTTCAGCATCACTAGTAATGTAAAAAAATAGTACGCAATTAGAGTTCGATGGCACAGAATTTACGCCATGAAATTAAAATGATATTTTTTTGTGTGGTGCCACATTTGTAATGATTCGAGGGTCACAATCAAAACTTTGCCACTGTTATTGGCCAAACTAATCGTAAGAAAATTAACTTTCCACCGTGTGGTGAGCCTCATATTATGACTGAATTGAAAAATACATGCCACAAATCCTTGATTGCTGTGGCGAGATATTTAAAGAAAATTGACCTTTCCACCATGTGGTGAGCCTCATATTATTCATGACTTGAGATATATGCAACAAATCTGTAATTGCTGTGGCAATAGAGTTAAAGAAAACATTTAAATGACCTCAGAGCTCACATGCCTGTTTATATGATATAATATTATTACTTGCTAAATTTCTGTAATTAGGTTAGAGATATTGTATTTTAAAGGGAGACTCTATTTTCTATAAAATATGACGTTTCCAGTATACAGAAATACTCGACCGAGACTTGTACTACATACGTTTGAGGAGGTCCCTGAGTCTGCGTACGTTGTCAAACTGTCTCACCTGAGGAAAATTTGACTTCAGGTGTGGTTGTCAGTGGATATGAAGTCCCTGAGTCTGCCTACACCGTAAATTAACTGATGTTGGAATATTAGTGTGGTTGTCAGTGGATATGAAGTCCCTGAGTCTGCCTACACCGTAAATTAACTGATGTTGGAATATTAGTGTGGTTGTCAGTGGATCTGAAGTCCCTGAGTCTGCTGCACTTAAAACATGACCAGAGGGAACTGCGAGCATAAAAACATAAAATATCATGTAGTCAGACCACTACTGATTAATGTCATGGAAACGTAAGTGCCAAAATGCAGAAAATAAAATATTATTTTTTACTGGTTATTAGGTTATGTTAGCTTATTGAAGACTATTCAATGCTTAAGTAGCCACTGTTACACATCTGTTAAAACTTATATGATCTTTTTTATCTACTTATGTAAGAAACTTGCTATATTTCCTTTAATGTTCTCTATTTACATACATACTAGGCTAGCAACATTTTCATATAATTTTTGTAAAAGGAGCCGTGTTTTCTCCTTTCCAATCAATTAGGCAAGCAACATTTCTGCCATATTGTATAAAATTTTAACATTTTTCTCTTGCCTATATGCCATGCAAGAAAATTTGCGTCGTTTTGTAAAAATACTTTACTTAGATCTAAGCAAGAAATACTTTCAGTCATTAGATATAAATTGTAACATCTTTTCTCTTTACCTAATTTTTTCGTCGTTTTGTAAAAAATTTTACTGTTCGTTCCTTGCCAATATGTCAGGCAAGAATAACCCAACAAAATTTTCAAAAATGAGGTTGGGGGTTATGAGAGTTGGCAATACTGTCTTAGGATTTAAAGGTTGGCTACAGCGTGCATACACAAGCTTTGGAATCTAAGACATTGTTGTCGCACTGCGCAGTGCACGGATTAACTAGTGGCAGTTTTGAAGCCAGTGTAGGAGACCGCCTACTGTGTTGCGCACGTGTGTTGGGCGAGGAGTCGTCGCCGAGCTGCAGTACTGCTGTGTCCACCAGCAGCGACACAGGATTTGGTATTGAGTTGATGTTTTTTGTGTATGTGCATAGCAGCAGATGGTAATTTTGATAATGATAGGAGTGGAATTCTTAAGGGAAACCATTGTTAGGCGAATAGATTAAGTATTAATTTTTGTCCTTGATTTCTTTTGTTATTGTCAGGAAATTGTTACACTATGTATTTTATTGAGAAGTATTTCAGTCTGTCTCAAGAGTTTGATTAATTGGTAATATTGCTTTAATGCCACTAGAGGCAGATTTACATACGAAACGATTATTCAAAGAGCTTCTAGCGTTTTGTTAATTGAATGAGAAAGAATGGCTTTGAGGATATAGTTTTTGAAAAAAAAAGGAATTACGTGTTTGGGTTACCATTTATCGAGTTTAGATTTGACTAAACCCTTTCTCCTGAATTATATGTAGTTGTAGTAAGCAGCAGCAGCTGCAGCAACAGCAGGAGCCGCCACACAATACATGCATTGCACTGAGCATGAATAATAGGTTTTTTGTTTTTTTTATGTTTTTGTAGAATGATGGAATGCAACAGATCAAGCAGTGGCAGCAGAAAGACCAAGCAAGTTATCTGTTGCGCACAGGACCAATTAAAAAATAAATAAATTAAGTTTAGGCGATCTCTGTAATAGTAAAGTTAACAAGAGTACAAGCACGAGATTTTCTGTAGAAAACACGAGATAACAAAATAGAGCTCGTGACTTTCACTGTGGCGCATTTTCTGTCAGGCGATTATGTGGGGATATTCAGTGTGGGATAATATGCCACACATACCATTTCAGTATTATGGAGATGAATGAAAATGGGTGGTTCGTTCGGGAAGAGGGTGTCCTAATGCGAACAGGTTGTGAAGGTGTTAAGTGTGATAGTAGCGATAAATATCACCGCGGATTTCGTGATTTGGCATCGTTTGTGTGTTGTTGTTGAATTGGGTTAGGAAATGAGCGTCGCGGCCATTCTCAAGTGTTACGCCAGAACGCGTTAATTCTCGATTGAAACGAACTTCATAATCTCATGAAAGCTCATGTGTTACGTGGCAACTTTGACAGCTGGGCTCCTTTGTACTAACTCGTGTTTTACTAGTGACATTTTCCATGTTGCTCTAAAGATTATGGTTCTAATGGCTCTGAGCACTATGGGACTTAACATCTGTGGTCATCAGTCTCCTAGAACTTAGAACTACTTAAACCTAACTAACCTAAGGACATCACACACATCCATGCCCGAGGCAGGATTCGAACCTGCGACTGTAGCGGTCACGCGGTTCCAGACTGAAGCGCGTAGAACCGCACGGCCACGTCGGCCGGCTCTAAAGGTTAATTCGTATCACCATGCCGACTTACATGCTATTAACAACTATGTGAACACACTAGAACATCCATGCCACCGTGTGAAGTCGGTCCACAATTTTAATAAGCTTAGCAGTGGCAAACCTTAAGTAACTCAACAGCTTACTATGGATTGTTCCTTTCGGTTTCCAAAAGAGAATTCATCGTTATTAGGTAATACCGTATGCATATACTTTTCTCACGTAACATTGCTGTTGTAAAGACCTTCTTTAGGAGAAAAGAGTAAACGAGGTGTGACAACCCTAATCATATTCAGCTATAATGACGTTTTTGTAGTGCGTTATCGAAGTAAGTTCGGTTACCAAATGCGTTATCGAAGTAAGTTCGGTTACCAAATATTCATCAGGGCATTTTCCATTAGTTTGTAGCTATGTACGAAGGACTAATTTATATTTCAATCTCCTAGCAGTTACTACGACATTTCTCTCTCCTCTACTCATCCGTCGCCTCTCCCCTTCGTGTCGTACTCTATATTATTCTATCCAGAAAAGTCAGAGGAATTTCAATGAAATGTATAAGTTTGCCACGCATGTTTAATTAATAGAAAATGTCTTACAAGGCAACAGAAGGTATTTATATTGGAATACAGCCAGTTTTCTTAGACAAATACGTTTCCAGTTCTACATTTTGTTCTACAAAATGTAGCAAAAGATGCAGGGAAAATAAATTTACCGATACAAACATGTAATGTAGCAGAGTCGGAAACGTAGAGTCACATCATAACATAGAAAACTGAAAGATTGAAATAAACCTTGTTTCAGGAATTTTGCAGTTGCTTCAATCTAAACCGTTAGGGAGTCCACTGCAGGCAGAACCTACAGATCAGTTACAAGTAAGGTTAAGTAATTACTTTAAGCGTTCGAGAATTCTGTATTTCTCTGCTGTACATGCTTTAACTCTTTTAATATTCTCTACTATGCCACCGTACACGCAGAATGTTAACAAATGTGATTTTTCTCTGCTTCTTCTGAAGATGAGAGTTCGTTTCTCTTGAAATATGCCGATTTAAACGTGATTTCTACAATAACATCTCTTAGTTGAGCCAAATCATATTGTTTAATGATCACGCAGACTGATTTCAATGAGACAAAATTTTCCGTTTAGTAGGCATCCCAGAACTTCTGCCGGCAACAAATGACAACTACCAGGCGCCAAGTGAGGAGATAACTCTACGATTTCGATGTTATTTTCACCACAAAAGGAGCAGGATTAGCTGCTAGAGAGCATCACTTGAAACACACTGTGTAAATTATGATGTTAATCAATACTAGTAACTCATTTACTCATAATAAAATTGAGCCTGCAGTAAACCAGTTAACTGATTTTCGTATGTACAGAAGATATGGTGATGGAAGCGGAGTAGGTTCCGTGATATATTCAGATTATTCACCCATCCAATCGGGTTTTTCTCCCCTTCTTCATTAATTCTTGTCTTTCGTTTTCGCTCTCATTTTCCTTGTACTTGGTATTCTGTTAACTCTCCAGTGTAGGTGCTTCTGTGTATCCCCACCACCAGTACCATGGAGGACAGCGACTCCAGACCAGGTGATTCAAGCCGGAGGACTGCCCGTAGTGAGGGCATCTGTTCAAGGGCAGAGAAGAAGCTTTAGAAAACTGCATTTCGGAATTCTAACGAGATACAAACAAAAGAAAGTGACGCAATTTCGTCCAGCAAGTGTGACACACGGAAAGGTCAATGTACTTTAGGAGTCTAGAACGGGCACAAAATGTCCGATTGGCGGAAACACACTAGGAAGGAGAAAAATACTGAAGCTTCGACACAGTTTGATAGAAGGGGCGTTGCGATTGGTAGAGGATGTTTTTACAAAATAAGAGGAACGCTCCTATTGGTCAAGAAAACCCGTGACGTGAAAAAGGAAACCAAGTGGAGGGAGGCAGCTCTGCCATCAATAGGACAAGAGAGAAATTTGTCGTGGGGGACTCTTCTCTGAACTGGCATCAAGTGCAGAACACAGCGCTTAACGCTCTGTATGACGCAGAGAAGAAATTTGTGTGGACACTGCATTCACAGCGGCTGCACTCCAGCTAAAGAATTAACGGTAGCAACGTTTAGCCCAACTGTGGAGAAGCGAACCAGCCAAATTGTCAATTGTTACTGTGAGAACTGAGAGGGCACTGTAGCACTACTCCAACCATGCTTTCGTATATCGCCACGTAATAAGACTAGGGCTGAGTACAAGTTTTCTTCCATAACGAGAAACACAGGGAAAGTTTCTGCTGGAAAGTTCAGCAAAGGCCGGATCAGTTTTGTAGGACTTTCAGTGGGAGAGAGCGGTCTTGCAGACAGCAGCATGTCGCAGCTTAAGGTAAATACCACGTGCAGAGGCGAAACTTTGTTGGAACACCAGTTTGCGTCCACTGTAAACTAGAGCGGCCTTGGGTAATCTTGCACTCAAATTTGTCACTTGACTAACCATCCACCATAGACATGATTGTCATCCTAAATAGTACCGAACTTTGAACCAGAATCGGATGATTTTCGTAGTACTGACCAACATCATAATGTATGTCTAGGAGCAATTTTGTAAAGAAACTTCCAATTAAACTTTCATAATATTGTGTTTAGGATAATTGTGCTTTCAGAGTGTTAATATTTAATATTGTTGTGTATAAACTTTTTTCACTTTTTGATGTTGACAAGATGCATTATCCATTGTGCTGTTTTTATGTTGGCGAGTTGAAAACTGTGTGAAAAGCTGTAATTCGGTGAGAAATATTACGACATTAAACATGTAATTTCCCCTCACACAGCTGTTCTCGATTCTAGAATAAGCAAAGAACAAACCCCCCACCCTAACGTACTCTTAGCATTTGTCTTATACTGTAATTTTTGTACTGGGTTTTATTGTTTACACAATAATTTTATGAATTCTCTTTCGACCTGTTCAGCTAACATGACCTATCAATCCTTCTGCTTGAAATTGTTTAGGATCTCATTTCTTCATTGATAAGGTCTCTGTGAGTAGGACTAACATTTTCTGCAGCAACGATCATTTACGAACATTTACAAGTCCATCCATCTGTAAGCTTAAGTCCCCCGTTGCTTTGTTCTGTCTGTATGACTACTCAGAGACTACTGTGGGGATTTTGAAATGGTTTCCACCTTACACAGACTGATTCTCGAGCATGATTTCTGTATATCTTTATGTGCAAGGTGATTCTCGTTAACGTTTAAAAAACCCCTCAGTGACGTAGATGATGCTGAGGCACGTAATGTAAAACATTTTGGGCTCAAGTGTCGGGAAATACACAAAAGTAGTTGTCGAATGCTGTAAACGTGACGCCACCAAATTATGTACCACGCCGCACGTATAGTGGTTGGGCTTGTTGATACTACTCTCGCAGGTACAGGCAGTGCTATACATAGCTCCGGTAGCCTACCCTGTTGTGAATAGTAACCGGTTCATTGTAGTCTTTTGTTACCACTACAGCTGGCATTACCGTGTCACATCTGATAATGCAATAACGAAAACAAAATCTCGGAAACTTTTTGATGGATGTACTTGATATTTTGAAAGGTACTCCATTAACAATTCGGCAACAAAATCAGTATTTGAAGTAGCAAGAAATGGGATTCAACGTGAGACGGAGGTGGCAAGATAAGATGGACAGAGGGGTGGCAGGAAACTGACACAGGGAGTGGAAAGGAGGAGATGGACAGAGGGGTCAGGAGGAGATGGAGAAAGAGGAGGCACAAGAAGATGGACAGAGAAAGGGGAGGGGGGTGATAGAGAGAGGAGGAAGGAGGAGGAATGGACAAACAGAGAGAGAGAGAAGATCGTAAGAGATAAGGGGGAGGGGGGAAATGGAAGTGACCCATAGAACCGGGTGGCCAGATACAGTTAGTAATTCATCGATATTTTGTGCATATTGACTGGTCTATGACGAATTAAAGTCCCGTGCCGTGTTTTCCTGTCTGTAAGTAAAGGCTACTCTGAAGAGCTACAGTAGGGATTGTATTAGGGTGTTTAGCAATAGATCGACTGATTTATGAGGAATGCTTGTGTATATGATTTGTTAACGCTACGCCAGATAAGTCGATCGGCAATAGAAATTTGACGTTATCAGTGCCTAGCCAGGGCGGCTCGCTATTATGAAACTATTTGACACTATCAGAACAGAAGCCACCGGAAAACTGTGCAAGCATATCACAAACTACTAATCCTATTATATGGTACAGGAACATACTTAAGTGATAGATGGACACAACGCAATTCAATGGCCCGTTCCGTATCAGACTCACGAGCAGCAAGAAGATGGAAGAAAATATTCTTCGGCCAATCGCTCAGTCAGTATTGTAAATCGAAGCAAGATAATAATTAACTCCCTTTTGAAATTATGCTCTGAAGTCTGTATACGTTAAAGAAGGCAGTATTTCGAGAGTGATTTGGTAAGCAAATCTAAGGCGCGACGAATCGTCTGTTCTGCTCACCAGGCATATAGCTTTATATGCGCTCACGTCTTCTTCTCTATGCTTCCCTAGCGTCACTGTAAGTTATTCAGACGCGTACGTGGTAAGACAGATCGTCCATGAAACATTGTTGTACGGGTGTTTAAACTGCGAAATGGGTTACAGCAGTTATATGAAGATCAGAGATACTTAAGAAGATCGATCCAGAGTGGTTTAAATAAAAGTGGGCCAGCTAATATTTCACACACATTTAACTAGGTAATCCTGAGTACATCATGTGCACCAGTTGCAGATGGTGCAAGCTGGGTTTTCTATCTTAAGGTGCATGAAATATTTTTCTGGACAGTTGAATTTTGTCCATCTGTACTCGCCTTACTATTCTGTTCTGTGTTTGATTACAGTACCGTTATAATTTTGAGTACAGTTTTCTTAAGTACCAGGAAGAAACAACTGGAATACCTACTTACCTAATGTATAAAAGGCGTAACAGTTCTTCAGTAATTCATTATAGTGGCAATGCGAATTAAAAAGACGGGATCCAAGTTTAAATGAGAACCACACTGAATCGAACTTGTACAACTGTAAACTTAGGAGATTGGTGGTAAGGTCTTATGGGACCAAACTGCTGAGGTCATCGGTCCCTAAGCTTACTCAGTACTTAATCTAACTTAAACGAACTTACGCTAAAGACGACACTCACACCCATGCCCGAGGGAGGACTCGCACCTCCGCCGGGGGAAACCGCGCAGACCGTAACAACATGCCTCAAACAGCGCGGCTACCCCGCGCGGTTTTGTACAACTGTATTTGCTTCACACCGAATTAACAAAACCGCAGGTAAGTGGTGTTTCTCTAGTCATTCTGCATTATGGTGCAGAGATTTAAAGAAACCAAGCAAAATTGAAACGAGAACCATGAGAACGAATTTAGGATCTCACACCTTTCGAAAAGAGATTAAAGGAATAACCACTGTGACAGTTTCTTCAGCATTTAGAGACGTTTGCAAGTTAATACGGAGGAATGTGGTTATCTGGAAGCGTAGTTCGGGAAAGATTACCGGTGTGCATCTGGTATAATTTCCGGGAAGTCTTGTTCCATATGCGGGAGAGACCCTTCGTGCGGCAGTGTGCACACACCATATGCAACTGGCTGCATATTGTGGTACATGTCGGTGCCAATAGTGCTTTCTGTCTTGGTTTATTTTCATTTAGAAGGTTGTCTGAATTAATGACAACAGGTGAGCACGACCGAGGGGTGAAAGCTCTGTTCGCTGTCTGCAGCATCGTAAGCAGAAACGGGCGCGGTCTTTTTGTATAGAGCCCAGTGTAAGTTCGTAACTAGAAGCCCACACCGCTGTACGTTGATCTCCTGTACGAATTTCTCGGCCTGTGCTGTTGGATGGAGAACGGCATAGTGATTCTGAATACGTCAATCGTGCACTCGGCAGTGGAAATTATTATTCGGTTGGATGGTAATGTGGGGAGTGAAGATTTTCAACTTTTTTCAGTTTAGAGGAACATTGAACCATTTACTAGGGGCAATGAGGAACTGCGTGCGCAAAACGAAGAAGGATCAGCTACATTAATCTCAGAGGAAAATTTTCGTTCCTCTAGATCGGAAGGAGGAAATGTTTATGTAATATTAGTAAAATGTATGAGCATCCACGGTAAGACCCCAAATTTGTTCCCCTTTCTGAAGATAATGTCCCTCATACAGCGTTAGAAACAGAAATTGAAACCGAAAGTGATGAACAGCGAAACGATTAGCTATTAATACATTTATCCCACTGTGAGACAAGACGGTCAATGTCTTCATGGAAAGATGTTAGCAGTTGACTATGGAATCGTGACTGTACCCAGGCGTGAAGCAAATCTACGGCCACTAATGTCTATCGTCAGGGCTCGAGAAATATAGAAATTGCTTTGGGAGAGATCGACACTGTATGGAAGATCTGTAAGAATTGACCGGTGAAACTTCCGCAGAGTAGTCGAAACGACATATCCAACTTGCGGGTCATCCTGGTGTAACAGACATGTAAGAAAGTCACTTAGAAAGCAAAGAGAGCAACATCATAGATTTCAGCGAAATAAAACTCTAGTTGAGAAAAAAATCTGATCGAACCAAAACTGCGTGCCAGCAGTGTAATGCGAGAACCGTTAAGTGAAATCAAAAGCAAAATTCTCTCAACTGATCTGACAAAAATTCCTAAGATGTTTTCGTCTTTCGCAAGGATGGTATAAGTGAGGGAAGATCGAAATACTGAATTCAGATATCGGAAATTATATCCCTGCGAAAGACAAGTGCGGTTCCTATTCCCAGTCATCGCACGAACGGCGAAAGAGCAGATGTTGAAAAAAACGTAGTTGATTAGCAAATCAACTAAAGTCACTCAATGTATCTAAGCCATTTGCACCGTTTGAGATACCTGTGAGATTCTACAGGAATTATGTGTAAACACTTCCTCACTTTCCAACAGTAGTTCGACGTAGGTCGCAGGAATAACAGAGGCCACAAAGCGATTGTAAAAGAAGGTTCGGATAAGTGCAGGTAATTATAGGTCTCACTGCTGACGTCAACCCGTTATTCAATTATAGTGCTTTTTCGTCCATGGATTACTAGAGAACAAGAAGCTCTAAAGATCAACAGGGTTTCCGCCAACAGAGATCTTCCAAATCACCTCGCTCTGTTCGTCCATGAATTTCAAAGTATAAACAAAGGCACTCGACTTGACGCCGTGTTCCATAACTTTCGGAAGCCATTCATTACGTTTTGAAGTTACCATTTAGCGAAACAAAATAGGAAATTACCGAATATTTGACCAGATTTGTGACTGAATTCCTTATTGTTTGTTTAAAGTAAAGCACTAGACATGAAATACAGCCACGGAAAAGCTCTGAGTACAGAAATAGACGTAAATCCAGCTGATACATTTAAAAACATAAGCTATATGCAAATATCCAGTCTTCTTACCCCGTCAAGGCTTCATGGTTTCGCAGTTTTAAGCAGTTTGGATCACCCAGGTAGGATCCAAACTTAGACTCCTCGACCATGTGCTGGATGATCTTGTTCGGTGCTCCATAAACACAGCTTAGGATGTGCTGCTCACCTCATTTGCGCAAGTTCTATCCACACATTCCATGTCCGGGTGTGATTTGTATTCTTCCACTGATGCCGTGGGAGTTCAAAGCTCAGGAATCTCTATAGAGGATTAATAAGACGTCGCACTTCAGGTGGAACATTCATAGTTTATGTTTCACTGTAATAGCTGTCAATGGTGAAGTTGTAATCAGCAACCTGTTGGGCCAATTGTGGAGGTGGATTTCTGGTAGGAATTCGGTTTGGTGTTCGTTCAAGGATGGGAAGTGGAACGGAGTTGGTTTGTACTCAAGCCGGGAAAATGTTCTTGGATGGTAGTTGAAGAGTATTCAGTATTTCGGAACGTTCATTCAATGGGGCTTTCTGTCTGCGTCACAGAGGAGGAGCTATGTGGCATAGTGTTGGAAGCCAGTATAGTGGATTAGTTCTTATGCATCTATAGAAGATTCTCGTGGATTTATAGAGCTGAGTGTGTATCTTATACATGTGAGAGCTGTTCAACCACACCGGAGCAAAATATCCAGCAGCAGGAAACAATAAACTGAGAGCAGGATTTCCAAGTATACTTACTGATACTTATCAGTTAATACTGATGAATGGTTTCATGTGCTTCATTTAAGAGAGCTTTTTTCGGGAATGCTTCCTGAAAGATAGTGTCCTATCAAGAATCATTCAAAGATAATGTGGCTGACTTGATAGGAAAGAGCTGTGTCGTACGGACCTCCGTTTTATCACCTGCTACTCTGTTGTTTAACTGAAAACGGCTAACTTTGGGTTTAGAATATTGGGTATGAGTTTCCACGTGGTCAAATATTCATATAGTTTGTTAAGATCACCAGTTAGAGTGTTTTAGCACATTTTACCTCCTTGTGCTAAGCCGCAAGTGCTAAATCGTCAGCATAGCCAAACTTCATTGCCCTGGTTCAGGTATGTCAGAAATGTAAAGACTGAACATTGATGGTGATAGTACTGACACCTGGCGTATTCTATTATTTAATTTCGTTTCTTTATTTAAGATATACCTCTGGATTTCTCGTAAGTGTCTGTATGACTGCATATTATCGATTAGTGCCAATCTGATTTGACAGGGAATATTTCTGATCAACAACATAAAGCCCTTCCTTCCACAGTGTGTCGTAAGTCAACAAAGACTGGGGAAGTCTTCAGTTCTTTCTGAAATACATTTTCGATGTCGTGTAGTTACGACTAGAGACTGGTCTGTGAAGCTCGTGTTTGATTTGAAACCTACTTATTATACAGGGATGTTTTCCAGGATTCTTCTAGATATCCTATTGAACAGCAGGTTCTCCAAAGGTTTACAGCAACAACTCAGAAGTCTGTTAGACGATGGTTATCTTCTCTACCCGAAGGCTAATTCGGTTTTATTACAGCGATAACTCTGAAAGCTTTCGATAGACGTCACGATTTTAGGATCGATGTAAGAATTTGATCAGCCATAACCAAGTGTTCTTCTCAGAGCGAGTTAAAAATTCAGCTTGTATCTCATCAAAACCAAATGTCCTTTTGTCTTTACGCCCTGGAGAGGAGTTTCTAGTTCCTCCAGTGTGAACTTCTGAGAGTATTGTGTATCAGCCGTTGTTATTTGACCTATGATACTAAGGGCCTTTTCTTTTTTCCTGTGTGCTTTTGCATCGTGGGGCTGTTGACAATGAAACAGTTCTGTTTGCTATTTGAACGGGTGTCACCGAGCTATCCAACCGAATTTGTTAGCTGCTTACATCGAAATTCTTCAGCAAGCCCCAGCCATGGTGACTTGATTTCTTAAAATCCCACTCGGCTGTTATTTTGATCCATATCTCCCTTCTTGATTCTTTCAGATTTCGTACTTGGTCATAGGCTGATCAGGATCACCATCGGCCACCGTATATTACTCATAAAGTTCTTTGCACTCATGGCCCCACGCTGAAATATATTACGTATCGTATCCCACGGCACACCTGTCTTTGAATTCGAGATTACAGCACCAACAAATGTGTCATAAATCGCACGTGGTTGTGGTATCCATCTGTTAACTTTACTAAGCCCTTTAGAGAAAGTTTCCCAGTTTGCCCTTTGAAAGATCCGTCTTGGTCTAGGAATGGATTGAATAACTGGAATCAGACATCCTCCATCGGTATTGACTTTTTGGAGAACCATCTAGAGCTGTTCTGTGTTGGGGACTGGCAAGACAGCCAATCCACTAGGAGGAAGCCGAAAGGCACGCGTTTAAGCTCACGCAGGCTGGCGTGAGGTCTGGAACACTTAAAGGAGTTGAGTCTAGTAAAAAAAGTACGGAGCTTCTGGAATACTTAACTTTAATCCATAATTGGTGAACATCGGTCTGACGGTACATGCATCACAAGGTAAATAGCAAATGATAATGGCGCCTTGCTAGGTCATAGCAAATGACGTAGCTGAAGGCTATGCTAACTATCGTCTCGGAAAATGAGAGCGTAATTTGTCAGTGAACGATCGCTAGCAAAGTTGGCTGTACAACTGGGGCGAGTGCTAGGAAGTCCCTCTAGACCTTCCGTGTGGCGGCGCTCGGTCTGCAATCACTGATAGTGGCGACACGCGGGTCCGACGTATACTACCGGACCGCGGCCGATTTAAAGGCTACCACCTAGCAAGTGTGGTGTCTGGCGGTGACACCACATTCTGGATATACAGTGGCGGAAAAGAAATCGCGACACCAAGAAGAAGTTGTGAAACATAAGCCAAAGTGGGTAGGCGTGTTTCCACATCTGAAAGAAGATGTCTACTAAAATCTCGCGTCAGTAGCATAAGAACGGTGTCCATAGTGCCAATACGAGACCGCAAATCAGCTTTTACACGTTGTAAAGGTCGCGAGCAATAGCTGCCCTTGAGATTAGGCATGATGGGTTTGATGTTGGTCAAGAGTACTTTTAAGGCAACGCATACGCCATTATCAGCACCTCAGTGAGTTTCAACGAAGTCGAGTAATAGGGCTACGAGAAGCGGGACGTTTCTTCTGCGATACCGCAAAACGACTTGGAAGGAATGTAACCATTATACATGACTGCTGGCAGCGGTGCGTGAAGATGTAAGGTCGCAGGAAGACCGGTCTCCGAACGGTCACTTGGCACAACCGAAAGAGAAGACTGTCGTGTTCGGTGTATGGCTCTGGCGCATCGTACTGCATCTGTAGCAGCAATTTGATGAGTAATTTCCACCACCGCGACACAGCGAACTGTTCCAGATCGGGTAATTCAAGGACAGCTCCACGCCAGAGGCGTTGTAGCGTACATCCCTCTGACCCCCAACGACCACCATTTGCGACCTCAGTTGTGTGAACCGACAGATCGTTGGAAGGCAGGATGACGGTCTGTTGCATTTCCTGTTGAAAGGAGGAGCACTCTCGTGGTTATTCCATGCACTGTGACGGCAATACCGTGATTCGACTTGCTATACTACAATTCATGAACGGCATCACAAAGGTTGTTTCCAACAGGATAACACTCGCCCACATACCGCTGTTGTAACCGAACATGCTTTACAAAGTGTTGACATGTTTCCTTGGCGCGATCAGCACAAGTGTGTCCAGTCGGGCACATATGGGACGTCATGGGACGATAACTTCAGTGTCATCCTCAGTTAGCTTTATCTGCCCCTGTAATGAGCGACCAAGCACAACAGGCATGGAACTCGATGCAACAAACTGACGTGCAGTACCTGTAAAACACGATACATGCACGTCTGCATGCTTACATTAAAAATTCTGGGGCTTACACCGCTTACTGATGTACAAGCATTTAACATTTGCAATCGCTTATCTCGTTCTTACATTAACGAGTGGTAGCGCAATGTTAACTGGTTAAATATATTACCTAGACAAATGAAGTCCCGAAATTTAGTTGCTGTATATTAGTTAGTTTATGGTGTTGCAATTTTTTGCCGTCAGCAATGTATTTAAAGATTGGTTTTGAAAATGTTGTGTTGGGAAGCAGAAATCTGTGTCGTTATCTTTTTTTCACAGTGAAAGCCTGAATGAATCCTTACATTTTCCGTCAAAAATGAGGCTTAAAATTATTTTCTTCAGCCCATTCTGCAAGAGCAGCACCATCTTAATCACCGTCGTCATATTTCAGCATTCTAAGACTCCCTTCTACTTGTGCTGGCTCGTATACATTTGCTACTGTGACTCTTCAACTTTTTTGGGCATGTTTTTTTTCGTTATAAATAGGCAATTTACGTGTTTCTAAGTACATAAATCACGCAGCCATCTATATGAGGGTATTCTGCACCAAGTATTTCGTACTCAGGTACTCGGGTTCTTGACTGACAACCACCTGCACTGTTGATATGAATATCTTGAACAACAGGAGTATCCGCATTCTTTTCTCTCAAGATCTCTGAGATAGTCTCATCGTTTTACCTGTTAGATTCTTTTATATGAAGCTGCCATATTCGCAGGCTAGGTCCAAGATAATCTTATGCGGTCCATGGTGGACCGTTATTTAAGGTAACTGCAACTGTTTTGACAATAAAAGTTCAAATAAACCAATTTATGTGTGTCAGTCAATTTTTATTTTCTCCCGCGGCGTGATTCGAGAGTTTGTACTCTCATTTTTAGGCGGAAAACAGCGATATCTTGTTCTAAGTGTACCAGCTGGATGCAGCTAGTTGTTTGTTTTGATTTCATTTTTCTACAAAAAGTATGACAGTCACTTGTTATCGTCGTATAGCACTGAAACTATACATTGCAATGGTGGTGAAGTTACTTATAATCTGTTCCAGTGCACAGAACGTTGCAGTTCGTCATAAATGGACATTTTTTACTTTTTCATACGTGTATACGTGTGAACCATTTAAGAGTTTATGAAATAAAGTAAGGGAAGATTTGTTGGAGGTAACGAAATTATTAAAAGTATAAGGGTAGAGTGAGAATTGAAAAGGAGTGATTCAGTGACGATAGGCAACCATTGAATGGTAAAAGCGATACAGAAAATTATGATGTACACAAATACAGAAAGCTCTAAATGAAATATCTTCTTGTTTATTGATTGCGCTCTTTGATGAATTTCCAGCTAAAGAATCCTGCTGGTACACATTCTGTGATTTTTAAAAAAAAGTATTAGCTTTTGCTAGTACATGGCATTACTTTTGAGTGCATTATTCTTCTGAAATAACATGGGAAAAAGGTGTATTTCTTATCACCCGTTTTATAAGGCTGTTTCACAGCGTTCTTTTATAATCTGCGTTACAGATCTTTATGAATAACTGAAAAAGGTAGATCGACATTTCACATTTCTGTTGGAAAATCATTGATACCACATTTTATTTTGTATTCGATACTTTTTATGATTATATAAAGTTGAGTTGTTGCAACCTTCATTAGTAAAGTTATTATGGAATGATGTTTCAAACATACCCTCTTTGCTCTTTCAGATGAGCTGCTGGACCTTATTTTCTTCCCGACTACGTTGAAACGATTATTCCAAATCCTTGCGTTAGAGAACTATTGATTACTGACTAATTAAGTTTAGTTTCGTTACTACCACGTGCTTTGGCTAGTTGACCTATGTCTCACTTTACTATACATTGTATTGGAATGGGTATATATAGAAATCTATTATCAGCTTTTAATATCATTTATTAATATGCACAAAATAATTTCTTCGAATTGCTTTCAACACATAATTTATGCTTCTTTGAATAAAAATACGAATTCCTCCTTTTCTTTACCAAAATCTCTTAATCCATTTAACAATATATCGCTTCTTACTTTTCTTCTCTCTATAAAATTTCTACGGAGTTTGTTACGAAAGCTACTTTAGATGATTGACACAAATATATTGCTGAAAATAAAGAATTTATTAACAACATATTTTCACATACTTCATCCTTGCTACTTTTGTGACTTACTTTTGATAAACAGAAACTTTATATGTTGATATGTACAACTTCTTTATTGTGCAACTTGGTTCGTTTTCAACACTGGTCTTTCAGATCAGGCATTGATGATATGTAAACGTCAAACATTCAACATGAGCATTGTTTCTGAAAACATAATAAACAAACTTCAGCGAACTTTCAGTATATCAGTTGAAAAAAAATTGGAACTAAAATCAGATTGCACTGTCCAAGTAATGTATCAAACTCTTTTAAGTGTCAGAAAATTTTTAATTTCTTACAAGGATTTAAAGACTACTTTGGATTACAGCTCCCTCTTACAGTCATTAACAATGTACTATTCAGCAACAACACACAAGCCACAGTTTGTAGATTCTGACCTACATGAAAATAGATCTCATTTTTAATTTTACATTTACTTTTTTACACGAACCTATTCGTTCTTTCCCCACACTGACCACACAAGAACATGGTACTGACCGATGACTCTAATAACCCTGCGATCACGCTGTTATCAGAATGGAATAGACCGTGTGTGCCTTCAAAATTCCGAACACATTAATATATACTTTAAACTGATCTACATAGCTTTCAAGTTTGATAATATATTATTAACAATTTGCATTAGCTAATTTCTACAGTAATTATGGAACAGACATCCTACAAGGTAACTTATGCAAGTGATAAGTGAATGCAGCAATGATAGATGCGATGCAGAAGGATACGTTGAGTCAGAAATATGTGATACTTACAGTCGGGTAGTGTTCTGTTACTCATTGCGAAGGTTAGCATGATTGAAAACCATAAAACCCGCAGCTACATCTGCGCAGTTTGTCGTGTCCCCTAGAGAAACGTTACACAGATTGCTAGCGTTGGAGTTCGGATTTGCCTGAGCGAACGTCGCAGATAATGGCAATTACCTGCGTCTGTAACGAACTGATCTCTTGAGACAGTCCCTCCATATTGCCTCTGATCATACCCAATATGTTCATGGAAGTTTCTCATGGTGGCGACAAAACCTTCAGAAATGCTACCTTGTTTTCGACGTTTTCACTCAAAGCTTGAGGAAAACACCAGAGACGCTAAACGGAACATGAATTTGCCTGCCAAATATAGGATAGAATTATAATGTCAAGACTGAGGACTTACACTATCTCAACAGCAAATTGGTTATAGAATAGAACTATAATCTGTGTATTAATAAAATTATAAATATTCGTTTGTTGAAATGCGTGTATCTCCGACATTTCTCCACCGATTGCTTTGAAATTTTGCCCAATTTTAAAATATTTAGGGAGAGCGTTATTAGAGAAAATCTCCAAAATTCTTGCGCGACTTCAAATTTTTACACAATGCTCAGATGAACAATCGGATGCACATAGGCTGTACATTGGAAAGATGGACAAAGAGAGGAGAAGGAGAAGATTGATAGTGAGAAGAGAAGAAGAATAAGATGGACAAAGAGAGGGGGAAGAGGGGAAGAGGAGATGAACAGGGACAGGAAGGAGAAAGAGTTCAGAACGTATATCCAATTACCGAGTATATTGTAAACTTGTGCTTTCTCTTTTCTTTGTTTACCATTTAACCAGACTAAGCCAAAGCAACGTATGATCGGAAATAGGTAGCATAACTTTCCTCTGCTCATATGTAGTGACATAAGTACATAAGTTAAAAAGTTTATTTCTGCTCATTAAATTCTGGGAAAATTATCAAATTCATCTTTCTTGGTCAAAAGCTCAAGTTAAAAATCTGTTAAAAGGAGGAGATGGCACCAACTATGAAAACTGTAGAGGAATTTGTCTCATGAATACAACATGCACTGAAATAATAAATAGCAGATGTAAGTCTTATAACGCTAAAATCTCAGTTAATAAAGCGGCAATTATGGGTGTTGAAGGAAAGGCTCCAGGCACATCAAAGACTGTTCTGGAAACCAAAATTATAAAAAAGTACCGATTTTCAAATAGCGAGGACCACCCACTATGCGCTGGAGACAACTGTGAAGGCAAAGAGGGCAAGAGTGTGTGATTCACGAAGTGTAGATGAAGAATAACTTTTTTCTCCCCTTGAAGAAATCCACGGGCTACGTCTTGTTGTGAAGACCAAATGATGGAAATGTGATAAACTGTTATAAGTTTGGTCTCTCTGTACCAACTGTGAAGAAACATTGGTGTCCTAGAACTGCCGCCAAAGTCTAAAATGTGTACTTCATGATTGTTCGGTATGCTCTTACATAGGTAAGCGTCTATCGTGCTCCATGGGGAGGAATGTACTCGCATCGTGAAAAACGGAGTCCAAGTTGTATCTTTGTGGCATACATGGGGAGTTTCCCTCCAGCCTTCTCACAAAGAAAAGGTTAAAATACGGAGGAACCACTGGCTGTAGCATTCACTTAATGTTACGTTTGAATTTCGTTAGTATTCAAGGCATGGAGTACGTTTCTCCTGCGGAAATAGCAGAACTCCGTTTTCGAAGGGAAATGCTTACTTACCTTTTCCACTTTTTTCTTCTGTTACCCTTAATGTACTTGTGTTTTGGATACTATTCTACTCTTGAAGAACAGTGTCTTCGCAGTGGCAGTCGTTAAGTCATCGTCCCTGCTGTATAGAAGAAAAAGACACAAAGGCACCACCACCGGGTGGTCACTTCTACTGACGATTTGTAATCGATGTTTTCAGTTTACGAGTTCCGCAACGAACACATAGGCCGGTCTTTTGCCAACACGCTACAGATTTCGCATTTTACTTGTCTGACAGTCTGACATAAGCTTACGTTCGCAGAACTGAGGGTGTTGCTGTTTCTTGTTTCACAAAGCTCGCCAGCCACAATCGAAGGAGGGAAGACTAATTCTGTTTTAACACATTGTTGATACCACGGATATATAAGCGCACACATGTGAATTTTAAGAACAAACGTATCCTGACCAAAATGCTTCTAATATGGTACTGTTTGCAAATTTAAAATTTTATTTTGTCAGCTGTAACAGAATGTGTCGTCGTATCAGATGAGCTACCGATTATCTGATCACTTCACATGCAGCACGTGACACAACTTAAGACATCACTAAGACAAGATTCGTTAATATTTTGAGCACATCCTCAAACTGTAATCAAGGTGCTGACAGATAGACGTATCGTGAAGCTTCATATCAGTTATTTCAAAGTAAAGTTTATGGATACCTGGTTTTTAACTACACTGCCTGACAAAAAAGCTGAAGAAGCAGGAAGGGAAGATCAAAACTGAATGAATCTCCACGAGTTCATAGAGTGTGCGATATTATTTCAGTCAATGACGCAACGAAAGGACAAGGGGATGGGGAGAGTGTTCGGGGATTCCACGTCCCCACCCCCGCCCAACACCATAATAATTTGCACACAACATGATTGCTGTATAATGGAATTAAAAGATATTTTTATTTTCAATCATACGAAGTTACAGGCATACACACTGTTGGCCATCGGCTATCGCTATCGCCCACCCTGCTTTAGCCAAGACAAACTACAGTACATTGTTCGCTTTACCTGAACTCTGATGTTGTTTTGTTAATCAGTCCAGTTCTTACTTGCAGTTCAATTTAATGAATGTGTTGCCGTTTGCTGTTTCTGTGCTGTGTACCGTTGTGATAGTTTCAAATCACAGATGAATTTACAACAAGGAAGAGTAAGAAAGCCGATTTTGATTCATTGACTAGCATTACGGTAGGTTAAAAATATGTACGCACTGCTATAATAGCCAAGTTATCAACCTGTTACAGTTTAATGTTAATACTGGAGTTGTAATTTGGAGGCTGGCCTAACTTCTGGGCTGCCATATTTCATTATTTCACAAGGCAACGGAGCGGTAAACATCATTACAAATAACATTAAATTAAAATATTGCATAAAAAATACACTTAGATTTGCCTGTGTTGTCAAAAATCGCGTTGCTCAACAACAATATCGCACGAACAATGATGGTTGCACTTCTCTAAAACATGTTCTCAGATTTCTATAGTTACTAGCCAACGGTCTTGTCGCAGTGGTAACACCAGTTCTCGTCAGGTCACAGAAGTTAAGCGCTGTCTGACTGGGCTAGAACTTCAATGGGTGACCGTTCGGGTCTGCCGAACGTTATTGGCAAGCGAGGTGCACTCAGACAGCCCTTGTGAGGTCAGTTGAGGACCTACTTCATTGAGAAGTAGCGGCGCCGGTCACGAAAACTGATAACGGCCTGGAGAGCAGTGTGTTTACCATATGCCGTTCCGTATTCACATCCGGTGGACCTAAGAGCTGATGATGACTCGGCGGCCGGTTGGTACCGTTAGGCCTTGAAGGCCTGTTGGGACGCTGGTATAAGGAGAGTGGAGGGTGTATGTGACGACAATATTTTCTGTATGGTTCATTTACAGAAGATTTTTTCAGTGGGCTCTTGAATTCGTCAGAGCCGACTAAGCCCTGCATCAATCATCCCTCCCCCCACTCCCCACCCCCAACCCCTGGAATTTTTGATCTCTAAAGGAAACTGAAAAATTTTAATGAAATGAAAGATACTTTAATAAAACCTGAGACTGAAATGAGGAACTTGGGGTGTTCTGATTTTCTGAAGGAATTCCGACCTTGTTTCAGATAAACTGTAGATTCAAATACATCATTCTAGTTGGAGAAAGATAGTTATTATCAAAAGAGGTTTTAACACGTCTAACTTTATAAGTAATCCAACGCAACTTTAAGATATTTCTGCTCTACGAAAGTGAATATTATATTAGAAGATCGAGCTGTGTTTTATTAGCAAACAGGCAATACTTTACATAAGAACTTTAATTCATTTGACAATGGACAGAACTTATCATATTGTCAAAAAGAGAAACTTTTAATTTGGAGTTGGGTTTATTACAGTTGAGAATATATGTAATGCTTTTTTTAAAAGATGTTTTCCTTGCTTAATTTTATTGACAAAATACTATTTCTATGAAGGCCTTCAAAAAGCAAAGTATGTACACCAAATATAAAAATAAATAAATGTATTTACATAATAAATGAAAAACATGAGTTTTCCTTAACAGGTCAGACCCCACCTTCAGCAATACCCTGGCTACCCTCGTTTCAGTATTTTACGAAGTAGAGTCAGCTCTATGTGCCCAGTTAACAGTACGACGTGGCACCCTTTCCGACCTCAATGTGTGTAGTAATTCGGTTGAGAACACTGTCGTTCTGCCGACGTAAGCTTATATCGTACACTGTCATAAAGCGGTGGTATCCACTCCTAAGGCAAGCTGACGCACAACTGTTATAACTGGTCCATCATATCTTGGATTTTGACAGTGAGAGAGAGGTGACCTATGAGCTAGTGCCTCACATTCTATTTTTCGTTTGTTTCTTGAGTCATCAGTCTTCTGACTGTTTTAATGCAGGACGCACGAATTCCTCTCCTGCGCCAATCTCTTCATCTCAGAGTACCACTTGCAAACTCCATCCTCAAATGTTTGCTGACTGTATTCCACTCTCTTTCTTTCTCTACAGTTTTTGCCCTTTACAGCTCCGTCTAGTACTATGCAAGTCATTCCTTGATGTCTTAACAGATGTCATATCATCCTGTCCCTTCTCCTTGTCAGTATTTTCCACATATTCCTTTCCTATCCGATTCTGCTGAGAACCTCCCCATTCCCTACTTTATCGGTTCACCTAATATTCAACATTCGTCTGTAGCACCACATCTCAAATGCACAGATTCTCTTCTGTTCCGGTTTACCCACAGTCCACGTTTCACTACCATACAATGCTGTGCCCAAACGTCCACACTCAGAAATTTCTTCCTCAAATTAAGGCGCATGTTTGATATAGTAGATTTCTCTTGGCGAGGAATGCTCTTTTTGCCATTTCTAGTAAGCTTTCGATGTCCTCCTTGCTCCGTCCATGATAGGTTCTTTTGCTGACTAGGTAGCAGAATTCCCTAACTTCATCTACTTCGTGACCAGTAATCCTGATGTTAAGTTTCCCACTGTTCTCATTTCTGCCACTTCTTATTAGTTTCGTCTTTCTTCGATTTACTGTCACTCCATATTCTTACTAATTAGACTGTTCATTCAATTCATCAGATCATGTAATTCTTGAAACTTCCTGGCAGGTTACACTGTGTGCCGGACTGAGATTCGAACGCGGGACCTTTGCCTTTCATGGGTATGTGCTCTACCATCTGAGCTACCCAAGCACGACTCACGCCCCGTCCTAATAGCTTTACTTCCTCCAGTACCTTGTCTCCTACTTTCATGTAATTCTTCTTCACTTCCATTCGGAACAGCAATATCATCAGCGAGTAGTATCATTGATATCCTTGCACCTTGAATTCTACTCCTGAACCTTTCTTTTATATCCGCCATTGCTTCTTCAATGTACAGATTGAACAGTAGGAGCGAAAGACTGAATCCCTGTCTTACACCCTTTCCAATGTAGCACTTCGTTCTTGGTCACCCACTCTTATTATTGCCCCTTGTACATATTGCGTATTACAAGTCTCTCCCTATAGCTTACCCCTACTATTCTCAGAATTTTTAACCTCTTGCACCATTTTACATTACCAAACGGTTTTTCCAGATCTACGGATCCTTTGAATGTCTGTTGATTTTTCTTTAGTCTTGCTTCGATTATCAACGGAAACGTCAGAATTGCCTCTTGGGTGCCTTTACCTTTCCTAATGCGAAACTGACTGCCATCTAACACATCTTCAATTTTCTTTTCCTTTCTTTTCAATATTATTCTTGTCATCAACTAGGACGCGTGAGCTGTTAAACTAATTGTGCGGTAATTTTCGCACATGTCAGCTCTTGCTGTCTTCGGAATTGTGTGTATGATATTTATCCGAAAGTGGGATAATATGCCACCAGACTCATACGTTCTACACACTAATGTGAATAGTCCTTTTGTTGCTACTACACCCAATGGTATTAGAAATTCTGATGGAAATTTATCTGTCTGTTCAGCCCTATTTGATCTAAAGTCCCAGAAAGTTACCCTTAAGTTTTCATTCTGATTGAGAGATAACAAGAGAGGACGTGGCATGACTGTGACGTACCGGAGTACCTGTCAGAGTTTCCTTGATTACTCCTAGCAACCAAGACCTGAAGACATGCCCATTGTTCCCCACACAATGTCACCGGGAGTAATTCTGTTGTGCACCTCCAAAACGACTGAAGACTGTGGCCTCCACAACGCCGCCCACTGTCACTTTATACAATGCGACGCCATCAATCAGCAGTCCATATTTCCTAGTCTGGGCACCACTCCAAATGCAACTGTTTGTGTATGTGTGTGTGTGTGTGTGTGTGTGTGTCTGTGTGTATGTCCATGGAATATAGGGAGATGACCAGAGAAATTGATTTCAGGTTAAATTTCAAACTTGCTTTGCTACCTGTCAGACGTCCGTGGTACGGGAGAGTATTGTACCTGGAAGAAAGCGTATCTGGGAACACACTATGTTTCCTGGTCGGTGTTTCACTGTAGAGAGCGATTTTAGAATCATTTGAGGAAATTTGCACTGTAGACTGCCATAAGAACTTCTGACCTTTTCTACAGTTTTTCTTGTTGGGAGGCATGAGGTTGTTCTGTGCAGCGTTTGTGAACATTACGAGTACATTTATAAATTGTCACACTGTACAGTCTGAGTACTGTGTAAGATATTAAAGCTATATTGACGATAATGCCAATTTTTCTGTTATAGAATTTTATGGAAAATAAAACCCTATTTATGCCTTTAAAACTAGTAAATAACGTCTGAATGATTAAACCGTACTTTCTTTTTCCATGGAACACGTGGTGTTTGCAAATGAACTGAGTTTCTTTAATGTCTTAGCAAAATTCCCCGTCTCGAAAACCAACATTTGTGATACTTGTCAATGGCTTCTATTTCAAAATGTTTTTAACTTGTATCAGGATTTCGATAATACTTCTGCTTAATTTGATTTCACTTACCGATTGTTGGCATGTACTAGTGTAATGAAATAACACGTAGACTATTACACGAATGACTAGATTTTCTCTTCTAAATTTGAATGGAAAATTTGTTCCCAGGTACATGACCAGTTGACCATGTTACACCTTGGAATAGTTTTATACATTTGTAAAAATGATTTTTCCAAACCGATTTATGTATGTATAGAAAAAGATTGCAGTACACATACAGTGAATGCTACCATTACAATATAAAATAAGAAAATTTAACAAACTTCTATCACAAATCTAGCTAGAGACAAAGGTCTGAAAGGTGTTCCACAGTACAGTCTCCTCTACTGCTTAAATGATCAAAATTTCTGTTGCTGGTTACTGAACTTTTGTCTGAGGCACAGAAAAGTAAGTTTGCCTTTAGTGTTGTACCTATGGACCTCAGTAGGGGACCAGTACCAGAATAAGAACAAAAGGTCCGTTGTTCTCCTTATCTCTGAGGTCAATGGTCATTGTCCTTGTCCGCAGCTCGTGGTCGTGCGGTAGCATTCTCGCTTCCCGCGCCCGGGTTCCCGGGTTCGATTCCCGGCCGGATCAGGGATTTTCTCTGTCTCGTGATGACTGGGTGTTGTGTGATGTCCTTAGGTTAGGTAGGTTTAAGTAGTTCTAAGTTCTAGGGGACTGATGACCATAGATGATAAGTCCCATAGTACTCAGAGCCATTTGAACCATTTTTTGTCATTGTCCTTCTTGGCTCCAAGATCAAAAGTCAGCGTCCTTCCACAGCGCGTCTGTACCAGGGCATTTCACTTACTTTAAAATGGCGTGAAACTAAAAAATTGGCGGAAAATTCAATGAAATGGCTTCCTATTGGGTGAGACCCCAATTTTCACTTCAACATCTCCCACTCCCTTCCTCCATCCCCACCCCAACCCTCTTGTATCACTGGGCCAACTGTGTAAATCTCATCATTCGTATTCTGTATACCATAGCGAAACGATCATGAAGTGCCAACACAAATGTCACCGGGCAGAGTAAGAGAGGAATGCTGACATGTAACTATTAACCCAGTTCGCTTTCTCATTATTCGTTGCCTAAGTGGGTGATTTGATAAATATTTGCCATTTCTCTACTTTCCAGTAACCCTCTGACGCGGCACAAGCTGATATATTCGAGCACGACTTCCACATGTTCGGGTTTCTAACATATGCACTGTCGTCCGTCAAGTCACAACAAACAGATGGGTTACCTGAAACTTCAGAGAGGGACACCAAACGGTTTTCTTCAAAACCTCTCATCGGCCTGAAGCTGAGTGGCCCCATAGCCCCACAGCACTACAGGTTGTCCCTATACGTACTTTGACTGTCAGTGGATCTAAACGGCTGAATATTAGTCAATGTGCAAACAATCACTGTCATGTAGCAATGGGTACTATGAATGTTCGCGGGTTCAGAGTGGAATGAGCTATGTCGTAATATGGAGTAAATCGATGACCAGGCGACGACCACGTATGACCCGTCAACATCCACATCTTTGGCAGTAAGACACTCGTCATCGAGATGTATGGGGATTTATCACTCAAGGTAACTTCTTGAAATGCCTCCATTTATTTACATTATTTGAGTGTGACAATCTTGCTTGATCTACAGAATGCGTTTATGGATTGCGACAGACAGATTCAGACACTGCAAAACCGTACGTGAAAGCTGCCTTCAATGACTACGCTATCTGTGCGACCATAGTGTGCATATGGGTGACTTAGAACATTACATAAATTTATGCGTCATGGAGTGTCAAGGTCAGCTATTATTTCTCCGATATGTATTAAATCTTCACAGGCAGTATTTACAGAAGGAATACCTAGACACTTTGTTGATACAGTGTGAATTTAAAGTATATAAGTAACAGATAGAGAAAAGAGAGTACACCATATTTTGACGTTTGTGAATACCAGTGTTTTAAATATATACAATGAATAATACATTCCTCTAAAATTCGTTTTCCCAACATCGTCCTGCCATCTAATGTGATTTAAGGGTTAATAAAGCTCAGTGTGTGAAATATTTGTTTCTGCAACAGAGGCTCACGCAGACTTCCTAAGCTATATTGATGGAGCATTTTCTTAAAAAAAAAGACGTTTACCAGAGCTCTCTCGTAATCGTCGTCAGCCGCATTTCCTCTGGTGTTTCGGCAAAACTTTGCAATTTTGTTGTTGTAGCTTGCAGACGGAGTCGGGCCAAAGAATTACTGCTTATAACGTTTTACATGCGACACCCATCCTTTACGACAAGTGCCGGCTTGTTCCGCTTAGCAAACAACATGACTTTTACAGCGAAATTGAAGGTGCTCATTTGGTAGAGCAGTCCCAAATTAGTACCGTACGAATTTCCTTTTGTTTTTGTTGTTGTGGTTTTCATTCGAAAACTGGTTTGATACTGTTCCCCATGCTACTCTATGTTGTGCAAGCCTCTTAATCTCCGAGTAACTGTTGCAACCTTCATCCTCCTGAATGTGTTTAGTGTATTGATCTCTTGGTCTTCCTCTAAGCTTTTTACCACCCATGCTTCGCTCCAGTAATAAACTGGTGATCCCTTCATGTCTCAGAATGTGTCCTACCAGCCGACACCTTCTTCTTGTCAGGTTGTGCCACGAATTTATTTCCTCCCCAGCTCTGATCAGCACATCCTGATTAGTTAGATGATCTAGCCTTCTAATCTTCGGTATTCCTCTGCAGAACCACATTTCTAAAGGTTCTATTCTCTGCTTTCCTGATTTGTTTGTCGTCCATGTTTCACTTCCATAGAAGTACTTTCAGAAAAGACTTGCTGGCACTTAATCTATACTCGACGTAAACAAAATTCTCTTCTTCGGAAAAGCTTTGTTTACCATGAAACGCGTGAGATAGCCACGTGAAATACCAAGTGACAATGATATCAGTTGCTTAGGAAACAAATGCGGTAAGAGACAATTACATTCAATCTGCTACGTCTCTCTGCAAGTTGCTAAAAATTTCTAAAATCAGTTTACCCACATTTTTAGATTTAAGCCGTCTGAAAAGGTCATAGGCACTAACTCTTTCCACCTTGTCAAATCCATAATCCTCCAGTTGCAGCATTGTAACGGATTCTGCACCATTTAATTCCAGAGTATTTGAGACATCTGGGCTCAGTGTATTTCTTGGATATACCATTGTCGTTCAATCGTCATCCTCCATTAGCAATGAGGTAATGGATGCGAACAAAGTATAGACAGATACTTAAGTGTGTAGAACTTGCAGAATACATTCATTTCCATCACTTAAATTAACAACTAGCAATATCGCTCTGTATTTGTCAAGTTTAAAGTCAAGTATCATAAGCATATTCATTTTCAACAGTACATGTGACGACACGACCGATAGTGAAGAACTGACTTTAGAAACCAGCATTTTTCTTTTGTATTGAAAACAAAGATGATACATAAAGAAATTTATTTTTTAAAAAGTTTCGTATATTGTAATGAATGTTACTTATTAACACAGACAGAGAATAGTTCGCCCAGTTGCGTCAGAACTCTCAAAGTGTGAAAATTTCGAAATGTGTAGGAGCAGCACTGATTCATTATACAACGCAGCCATCATGTAAGTATTAGTGTGGATAGTGGTGGTATTACGGAGCGGTCGGCAATATGTGCGTAACTTATTTTTAATTTCTTCGTGCTGGTCAGGCAAGGACATCATCACAACCACCCTCCACTTTGAATATAATGCTTTAGATTTTTAAGGGTTTTTAAACTTAGGCAAAACAAAATCTATGTCTTTTTTATTTACCGATGTGTGTTTAGACTTCTATGTGCCATCTTCTGTAGATTAAATAAATTTAATTTTCCTACACTCAAGTTCAGAAAAGAGAGAACGCCTTGAATGACTAGAGACAGGAAGTTCATATTCACAGGACATGTCCACTAGTATGTTCTGCAGAAATGATCAATATTTCAGTCACCTTGGTTTGGCACGTATCCTATTGCCTAGTAGGTACAGTGTCTGCTATGGATGCTGATAACTTGTTCCATGCGTGATGGCATCTACGGGTATACGGCAAGCGTGGCATCCTATCGTATAGCCATCCATGCTGCATTCACCTGTGTCCAGAGTTCATTTGTTATGGTTAGCATTGGCACACGGAGCTGCACCTATAATTTCACCACATCCCACACTTCGATTGGTGACAACTTTGGTGATCTGGCGCCCCACGGCCAAAGGCTGACATCCTTCAACACCAAGAAGGCATGTGTTCATGGAGCAGCAAGTGGCCGTGCATTGTCTTGCTGAAATATGACATCTGGGGCACTGTGCAGAAAGAGCATTGCTACGCCGGTCGGTGTGGCCGAGCGTTTCTAGGCGCTTCAGTCTGGAACCGCGCGACCGCCACGGTCGCAAGTTCGAATCCTGTCTCGGGCATGGATGTATGTGATGTCTTTAGGTTAGGTTTACGTAGTTCTAAGTTGTAGGGGACAGATGACCTCAGATGTTAAGTCCCATAGTGCCCAGAGCCATTTTTTGAGAGCATGGCTACGGGTCGCAGGATGTCATTCACGTAGGACTCACTGGTCACAGTGCCATGGACACGCACCAACTGTGATTTGTGGTTGTACCCAACAACACCCCACACTATAAGGCCTTGAGTTGGCACTGTATGTCTTGTGTGAGTGCAGTCACTATGATGCTGCTCCCCCTGGCTATGACGAACAAAAATGCGAGCATCATTTTCAAACAAAAAGGATTCGTCCGAAAACAATATTTGATGCCATTCCTGGCCCAGTGACGTCGTTCCATAACCCACTGCTCTCTAGCACGTCTCTGCACGTTCGTCAAAGCTAGGCGGAGAGGTGAACGATGCGCATGTAACCCATGCCATAATAAAAGGCGACGGCCAGGCACCCCGGACAGTGTACGATGTGTTACACTGTTCTCCGGTTGCGCCAGAGCGGAGGAGAATGCAGATCTGTCCAGCAATGCCATTCGGGTGAGGTAGCATCTTCTCGGAGGGTGGTCCAGATGGTGCTACTTGACTCATCTCATCGTTTTATATGGCCATCTGTGAAACATTCTGCATTCACCTGTTGCACTTCCAAAAACACTTCGTACCACACGAGCAGCAACTTCCCCGATTAATGCATCACATTCTCTCATCCCAATAATGCCATGTCTTTCCAGATCACTGATTAGAAGGTACGATTCGTATATATGCCTTAGAAGCATCCTACACGTCTGCGCAACTCACACTAATCCCTTACCTTCCGTTTCTATCGATCACGAGAGCCATAGGCACATTTTACCGGCATGTGGTGTTGCGCCACGATACCGAAGTTAATCTTGAACTCATGGGCCGACATGGTTCAAATGCTAAACATTTCTGCCGAATATATTAATGTACATGTTCTGTGAATATGAACGTCTTATCTCTAGTAGTTTAAACTGTGCTGTTTTTCTGAACTTGAGTGTATTTTAGGACTACAACGTTAACGTACACAGTTTGCTTTGTTTCGTTTGCTTGCCTGAAAATTACGTTGCTAGTGGAGACGGATTTTCACGGATCGGCTTCTTTAGGCCCTTATTTCATGGTTTTGCCAGCAGTCATCTGCAAAGTAATGTAAAAATTTACTGATTTTTGAAATACTTTTTCTTGAGTAGTTGTTGTTAATGTCACTGTACTTATATTTTCAATGTTGTTGTGCATCTGTGGTGGCTAATTGTTACTACTGCTATTGATTACATCCTTTTCCACGCATTTTTTAATATTTCACTCCCTCGATTTTTCCTCATCACACATATTTACACAAAACAATATATGAGCCAGAGTTATTGTTACCGCTTATTTTTTCATCGTTTTTCGTCTCTGGTATGATGTGATATGAGTGTGTGTGTATGTGTGTGTGTGCATGTGTGTGTGTGTGTGTGTGTGTGTGTGTGTGTGTGTGTGTTTGTGTATGTGTATGTGTTTGTGTATGTGTAATGAGAAAGAGAAAGGGAGAGAGAGAGTGTGTATCACGGAGAGAGAGCAAAAAAAGACGGGGGGTGATTGAGAAGCAAATACGTTAGTATATTCGAGAATAGTTTTATGTGGAGAGGTGTCTTTATGTAATTCATTGAGTGTTGCAATGTTTTGTTGCACAGCGTTGTATTTTCATTCAGAATTTCCCTTCTTGCATCACTGCTTTTTATCTGTGGTAATTCTTCTCTGTTGGTGAGTTTTTGAGAAAGAATATTGATTTTTCAGAGGGTCTTAATATCAGTCTAATTGTGGTTTGGGTGGTGGTTTTCTTCTACGGAGTGATTAGGAAAAGTGAACTGTCTACTGTCAGTTTTTAAGTCTCTGAAGTGTCCAGAATATTTGGTTTTAAAATGTCTGCGTATCTGGCGCAAGCAAAATCATCGGCTTTAGCTACAGCTTTGGAAAATTTGTCTATGGAGGCGTTCTTAGTGTTCAGATTTGTTGTGGCGGGTAATTTAGTCAAGGTTTGCTAATTTTCAATTGGTTTTATTTTGTTTTCCCAAGTTGCTTAGTATTTGTGGTTGTGCACATTCTCTCTGAATATCTGGTGTGTTGTATGTAGTTGCTGTGTGTAGCTGAGGAAATCTACAGTGAGAAGAGCAATCGTTCGTAACCATTTCAATCACCCACAGGCACAAGAATTTTCAAACTTTAGGTACATGCTAGACAGGCTTAGCAGGGCTCCAACGGACAAACTCAACAACAAATAAAAACGAATTACTGCTGTGTGTAACGTTATTGCTAAAGATATGTTGAAAGCAGTGAGTTCATCGGTGATGCAACGTACACGAAAATGTCATGGTGGAAAAGTTTCTCACATTGTCCATTCCCTTAAAAAGTTTACAAACAGGAATTTTACAGAACATAACAATACCTTCACTGATATAAGAACGTAGGCTTCCGCGGCCGGTGTCATAGTGATTAAAATTCTTCTGGGTATTATGCCGCGTCCATTTAGCAATGACGTGGCATAATACCTAGAGGAGATTTCATCACAATGCCTTCATTGTTTATTGTCCACAATCGTTGATTCTGTTTGTTTCATGTACAGTTTTAACATTTGAATTTTACTGGTGTGCAAATGGTGCACATATTTCAGAAACGGAACAAATAAATAATTTTTTTCATTTCATTTCAGAAACTTGATTCTGCTGAGCCTAGTGATATTGTCACAATCAAAATGGCTCTGAGCACTGTGGGACTTAACTTCTGAGTTCATCAGTCCCCTAGAGCTTAGAACTACTTAAACCTAACTAACCTAAGGACAGAACACACATCCATGCCCGAGGCAAGATTCGAACCTTCGACCGTAGCGGTCGCGCGGTTCCAGACTGTAGCGCCTAAAACTCCTCACTATCAAACACTCCATTGCTAGCATCAGATATTTTCCGGGATATCTCAACATTTGTTCAACATTGAGGGGGAAAAGTGATGTCATTTTATGCCGGTTAAACAACTCTTCAGGGATGTAACATTTTGTTGGTTGACACATGATTAGACATTAGTAAAGTGTAACACGTAGACATGACATTGCGTCTTAATCAGGAGGGAGAAGCTTCCTTGCAGAGCAGTGCAAACATCCAGGGCATTTAACTGCCACAGCAACAACACAAAAATATTGCACTACCTGACAAAAAACATGAATCATCCAGAATGTAAGGAAGCAACGAAATGAAAATTCACAGCTTGAGTGGCTACATGCTGTTATTTTCGTGATTATAAAATCTAATTAAAGTAACAGAGTTTTCCAGTGTGAGTATACTTGTAAGTATGTAGTTCCACACCCTCTGGCCTGAATACAGGCATTGATTCGATTGGGATGGGTGTCATGAAACCACTCTATTCTCTCCTGACGCAAGCTGGTCCACAACTGTTGTAACTGGTCATTTATATTCTGGATACTGGTAGTGGTATGGATTTGACATCTGCACTGGCCCCGCACATATTCTATCGATGATCTCGCTGACCATGGAAGTATCTCAACTTCCATTGAAAAATGGCATCATGACACTCCCACCTGAGGGGTAGCACACGATGATGCAGGTTGTGGATGACTTACCTATGTCAAATCACAGTTTCCTCAATCACTAACAGACGGACCTCAAGTCACAACTGATAGCTCTCCACGTCATTGTAAATGGCCACATCTGATACCAATGTAAATGGGCCGTGTTACAAGGCACAGGACTCTACTGCCTGCTGCCAGGATCGAACGCGAGTTCCCTGCTAGGCGTGAAGAAGAGGCTGGTGTGGATTTGTCCGCGGATGGCTCCTGACGACAGATCAACAACATTTATTGGTCAACTGCAGTACATTGGTTGTGGGTCCTCTGAGCAAGATTTGCTTCCACTCGTAATATTCTCGGCAGCGACGAAGTGACCGTCGGACGCTCACACGTGCGCCTGCTGCTGCGTCTCTAGTTGCGCTGGCGTGACTCGAATCCGCTGCCTCTGCAGCGGCGCTACGGCCTTGCTGGGTCGTTCTGCGGTGGCTGGACCCACGCGCCACAGGACTCTCTTTGACGTGCCTCGGTAGTTGCGGCGCCACTTGGATGGGTCAGTGCCCCCGTCTCAACGACTGTCCCAAGTGGTGACTGTCTGGCGTCGACGGGCAAGGGTCCCCGACTTCTGCCCCTGTCACGATGTTCGTGGTGGCAGCGTCCGACGACTATGGCGACAGTGCGTTACCACAAGGCACCCCAGGCGATGACTCCCACGACAGGTGGTTGCCTGTTGACGGCGGGCGATGATAGTTTCCACGGCGGCACCACTCTGGCTCTTCCTAGACGACGACCTGCATTATGACGATGACTGTTACGATTACTGCGATGGCAGTGACGACTCCGAACTGGTGGCGGTGCTGAGTGAAAGAGCCTCTGCGTCACTCCACCGGTTCACGACAAATGATTTTGCCAAGTTGGCAGCTACCTGTTAAATACGGCTTTCGGCCGCTGATGACTGTTGTTATTCTTCTCCGTAGGTCAGTGGAATGTTCAAGCGTTGGTCGGCTGGCTTAACTGACCCAGTTGCCGCCCTAAATGTTAACATCCTGGCATGCGGTGAGCTTCTTCTTATCACATTCTCTGCTGGCCGGTGACACAGCGTTCTCCTTCGTGTACAGAGCGAGGTGGCGCAGTGGTTAGCACACTGGACTCGCATTCGGGAGGACGACGGTTCAATCCCGTCTCCGGCCATCCTGATTTAGGTTTTCCGTGATTTCCCTAAATCGTTTCAGGCAAATGCCGGGATGGTTCCTTTGAAAGGGCACGGCCGATTTCCTTCCCAATCCTTCCCTAACCCGAGCTTGCGCTCCGTCTCTATGACCTCGTTGTCGACGGGACGTTAAACACTAACCACCACCACCATCTCCTTCGTGTTGCTTAACTCGACGCTCCACCGACCTAATTACGCCACTGCATCATAGCAGTGAGCTGCACGACAGAATGTAACACAAATATAGCTCCTGGCTCCCAGTAATCCTTCACATTTTAACTAAGTTCACTACAGCAATATTCCTACCTTTAACAAAATTAATCACTGTCACCATTCGACTCTCCACACCATGATGTCACGAGTGACATCACTCTGCCTCCCCAAACCATCTGACGAATGCTACCTCAATACAGGTGACCATCATACTCGACAGCAGAACCGAGATTCATTACTGAACACAATGCGATGCCATTCATCAGTCGTCATGCTACGCAAGGGATGGTATTTCCCTCGTCTGAATGTAGTTAGTCTCCTATCAGTTGTGTGGAATGACAAAGAATGTTGTAGAAAGTCGATTACTTGTCCTCGGATGGCAGGCACAGGGGTCGCGATGTCCCTGGTTCACAACACCCCGATTCTTCCCTGTGGTGTTCAACAGTGGTCGACCAGAACCTTAACGACAGGTATGCCTCCGCTCAAGTTCCTATGCAGTCCTACATCCGGCCACTGTAACACCTCAATTCCCGTAAATTTGGATATTGCACAGTTCCTACCACTCGGCCAAATGGAGACCCAGAACTACGCTCCTCCAAAAAATGTCAGGGACTGATAACGCTGTCTCACACTATTACATTTCCTTCACAGCGATCACTCTACATTCGATGCAGTTTATGCGTCTTAGAAACCGTACTACGCCTGTTAAGGCTGCCAAACGCGAACAACATAAATATATTCTGGCAGCCGTTATACTTGTCACAGAACAACGTTTATGCCTTTTCAGAGGCCAGGTGTGGCAGGCCTCTATGATGGGCGGTGGAACTGGGTTGGCAGAGGTCAGGAGGCCAGTGATACACAAGCCAGGGTGGAGCGGCAGGTGAGTGGTGAGAGGATGCCTGGTAGTCGTCCAACGCGCCGTTAACAAAATTCATTGTTAAAATATTTATTTATTGCTCACTAAACTAAAACGTCACGATAATACCCAGAGAAAGTTGGGCTATGTTGTACATGGCCAGCAAAGAGGTTTAGTCATCAGCAGGGAGTTTGGCAGCTTCAGCGTGTGATGGCCAATGGAATAATGGTGGTAGCAATTGGGCAAGGGTGTTTAGTACAGCAACAGGCGACACTCCCTAATGCAGAGAAGATGCACCCTCGCTGCACAGTTAGGTATGGTCCATAACATACACAATCGTTCCTTAGATCCAACGCTGATGACGGCTCGTACCAACAGCAGTGAATGCCCACACAACTAGCGTCAGGCAGTAAGAAGTTTGTCCACACAAACGATGAAGGACGAGCAGATGCATGGCCCCAGGCTCTAACTGTACACGACCAGGGCAGGAAACCGCCAGAGGTTGAGATAGCTGCACACATTGTACATGGACTGGAGGGCACAAACGTAGCCGCTCTGGACACAAAGTGAACACCAGGGCCGCAGCTATAGATTTCGGAGCCCAGAGGTTATGTATCTTATTGATCCATGTAGACTCACACACTGTAATATGTCTGCCCTCGAGGCTAGTGGATTCCGGACTGGAATGTTTCTTTGTGGAAATGAGCAGTACTTACATAGACTTGGCTTGTCGCTGTTTTGCTACATCACATTTCGAAATAAGCGACAACAGTACAAAGGCTCCGACGTGAGGCAGCCAGGTCCAATGATATCACAAATCTACTCCCTCTGCTGGTCCAAGCTATACGATAATCGTCTCAACAGGTCAGAGACAGATCTTGTATCAGCTGGTGGGCCCTGATGTAAGCACTTGGTCAGTCCGTGCTAACCTGCTTCCCCAGCCTCTTCAATTAGTTATAGGCAGTGATTTAGATTTACTCAGTTGTTGTTGTTGAGGTCTTCAGTCTTGAGACTGGTTTGATGCAGCACTCCATGCTACTCTATCCTGTGCAAGCTTCTTCATCTCCCAGTACCTACCGCAGCCTACATCCTTCTGAATCTGCTTGGTGTATTCATCTCTTGGACTCCCTCTACGATTTTTACCCATCGCGCTTCCCTCCAGTACTAAATTGGCGATCCTTTGATGCCTCAGAACATGTCCTACCAACCGATCCCTTCTTCTGGTCAAGTTGAGCCACAAATTTCTCTTATCTCCAATTCTATTCAATACCTCCTCATAAGTTATGTGATCTACCCATCTAATCTACAGCATTCCTCTGTAGCACCACATTTCGAAAGCTTCTATTCTCTTCTTGTCGAAACAATTGATCGTCCATGTTTCACTTCCATACATGGCTACACTCCATACAAATACTTTCAGAAACGACATCCTAACACTTAAATCTATACTCGATGTTAACAAATTTTTCTACTTCAGAAACGCTTTCCTTGCTATTGTCGGTTTACATTTTACATCCTCTCTACTTTGCTCCCCAAATAGCAAAACTCCTTTACTACTTTAAGCGTCTCATTTCCTAATCTACGAGGGTTATTCCAAAAGTAAGGTCCGATTGATTGCCAAATTGAAACCACAGTGAACATCAGAAATGTTTTACTTGTAACAATTAGCTACACCTTTCAGCTACTTCTCTACGTAGTCGCCGTTCTGACTTAGACTTTTGTCATAGCGTTGTACCAACTTTTCAATAGCCTCATCATAGAAGGCAGCCGCCAGTGCTTTCCGCCAATTCTCCACGCTGGCCTACACCTTGTTGTCTGTGTCAAAATGTTGTCTTCAAAGACAGCGGTTCATGTGACCAGAGATGAAACTCAGGGGGAGACAATTGCGGACTGTATTGTGGGTAATCTAACATTTCCATTTGAAAACGATGCAGGAGCATCTTCATTGCCCCTGCAGAATGCGGCTGAGAATTGTCGTGAAGACGAAACAGCACGACAGTTATGTAATGTTGGCTGCATAGCTTCAGGCGAAATTTCTCACCAGGCCCTCGTACTTGGCGGCAGACACTATTTTCTAGACATCTTTACGCACTCACTGCGAGCTCAGAAATGAGAAGAGCGACGTGATGCTAACTGGGGTTATACTAGAGACACTACCCAACACATCTGTGCAAAGCTTTATCGGATTTTCATAGTCGTTTCCATTTCGCGACCGATCGGACCTTACTTTTGGAATAACCCTCGTAATTCCCTCGGCATCACCCGACTTAATCCGACTAAATTCCATTATCCTTGTTTTGCTTTTGTTGACGATCATCTTATACCCTCCTATAAAAACACTGTCCATTTCATTCAACTGCTTTTCCAAGTCCTTTGCTGTCTCTGACAGAATTACAGTGTCATCGGCGATCTTCAAAGTTTTATTTCTTCTCCATGGATTTTAATACCTACTCCGAACTTTTCTTTTGTTTCCTTTACTGCTTGCCCAATATACAGATTGAATAGCATCGGGGAGATGCCACAACACTGTCTCACTCCCTTCCCACCACTGCTTCCCTTTCATGTCCCTCGACTCTTATAACGGCCATCTGCTTTCTGTACAAATTGTAAATTTCCTTTCGCTCTCCGCATTTTAACCCTGCCACCTACAGAATTTGAAAAACAGTGTTCCAGTCAACATTGTCAAAAGCTTTCTCTCAGTATACAAATGCTAGAAACGTAGGTTTGCCTTTCCTTAATCTTCCTTCTAAGATTAGTCGTAGGGTCAGTATTGCCTCACGTGTTCCAACATTTCTACGGAATCCAAGCTGATCTTCCCCGAGGTCGGCTTCTACCAGTTTCTCCATTCGTCTGTAAAGAATTCGCGTAAGTATTTTGCAGCTGTGACTTATTAAACTGATAGTTCGGTAATTTTCACATCTGTCAACACCTGCTTTCTTTGGGATTGGAATTAATATATTCTTCTTGAAGTCTGAGGGTACTTCGCCTGTCTCATACATCTTGCTCACCAAATGATAGAGTTTTGTAAGGACCAGCTCTCCCAAGGCTGTCAGTAGTTCCAATGGAATGTTGTCTACTCCCGGGGCCTTGTTTCGACTTAGGTCTATCAGTGCTCTGTCAAACTCTTCACGCAGTATCATGTCACCCATTTGATCTTAACCTACATCCTCTGCCACTTCCATAATATTGTCCTGAAGTACATCGCGCTTGTATAGACATTCTAAATACTCCTTCCACCTTTCTGCTTTCCCTTCCTTGCTTAGAACTGGGTTTCCATCTGAGCTCTTGATATTCAAGCAAGTGGTTCTCTTTTCTCCAAAGATCTCTTTAATTTTCCTGTAGGCAGTATCTATCTTACCCCTGGTAAGATAAGCCTCTACATCCTTACATTTGTCCTCTAGCCATCCCTGTTTAGCCATTTTGCACTTCCTGTCGATCTCATTTTTGAGACGCTTGTATTCCTTTTTGCCAGCTTCATGTACTGCTTTTTTATATTTTCTCCTTTCATCGATTAAATTCAGTATCTCTTCTGTTACCTAACGATTTCTACTAGCCCTTGTCTTTTTACCTTCTTGATCCTCTGCTGCCTTCACAATTTCATTCCTCATCTTCTGTATTTCTTGCCCCCATTCCTGTCAGTTGTTCCCTTATGTTGTCCCTGAAACTCTGTACAACCTCTGGTTCTTTCACTTTACTCAGGCCCTATCTCCTTAAATTCCCACCTTTTTGCTGTTTCTTCAGTTTTAACCTACAGTTCATAACCAATAGATTGTGGTCAGAGTCCACATCTGCCCCTGGAAATGTCTTAGAATTTAAAATATAGCTCCTAAATCTCTGTCTTATCATTATATAATCTATCTGCAACCTAGTATCTCCAGGGTTCTTCCATGTACACAACCTTCTTTCATGATTCTTGAACCAAGTGTTAGCTATGACTATGTTATGCTCTGTGCAAAATTCTACCAGGTGGCTCCGTCTTGCATTTCTAAGCCCCAATCCATATTCTCCTCCTACGTTTCCTTCTCTTCCTTTTCCTACTGTGGAATTCTATTCACCCATGACTATTATATTTTCCTCTCCCTTCACTGTTGTTGTTGTTGTTGTTGTGGTCTTCAGTCCTGAGACTGGTTTGATGCAGCTCTCCATGCTACTCTATCCTGTGCAAGCTTTTTCATCTCCCAGTACCTACTGCAACCTACATCCTTCTGAATCTGCTTAGTGTATTCATCTCTTGGTCTCCCTCTATGATTTTTACCCTCCACGCTGCCCTCCAATACTAAATTGGTGATCCCTTGATGCCTCAGAACATGTCCTACCAACCGATCCCTTCTTCTGGTAAAGTTGTGCCACAAACTTCTAGCCGGCCGAAGTGGCCGTGCGGTTAAAGGCGCTGCAGTCTGGAACCGCAAGACCGCTACGGTCGCAGGTTCGAATCCTGGCTCGGGCATGGATGTTTGTGATGTTCTTAGGTTAGTTAGGTTTAACTAGTTCTAAGTTCTAGGGGACTAATGACCTCAGCAGTTGAGTCCCATAGTGCTCAGAGCCATTTGAACCATTTGAACAAACTTCTGTTCTCCCCAATCCTATTCAATACTTCCTCATTAGTTATGTGATCTACCCATCTAATCTTCAGCATTCTTCTGTAGCACCACATTTCGAAAGCTTCTATTCTCTTCTTGTCCAAACTATTTATCGTCCATGTTTCACTTCCATACATGGCTACACTCCATACGAATACTTTCAGAAATGACTTCCTGACACTTAAATCAATACTGGATGTTAACAAATTTCTCTTCTTCAGAAACGCTTTCCTTGCCATTGCCAGCCTACATTTTATATCCTCTCTACTTCGACCATCATCAGTCATTTTGCTCCCCAAATAGCAAAACTCCTTTACTACTTTAAGTGCCTCATTTCCTAATCTAATTCCCTCAGCATCAACCGACTTAATTAGACTACATTCCATTATCCTTGTTTTGCTTTTGTTGATGTTCATCTTATATCCTCCTTTCAAGACACTGTCCATTCCATTCAACTGCTCTTCCAAGTCCTTTGCTGTCTCTGACAGAATTACAATGTCATCGGCGAACCTCAAAGTTTTTATTTCTTCTCCATGAATTTTAATACCTACTCCGAACTTTTCTTTTGTTTTCTTTACAGCTTGCTCAATATACAGATTGAACAACATCGGGGAGAGGCTACAACCCTGTCTTACTCCCTTCCCAACCACCGCTTCCCTTTCATGTCCCTCGACTCTTATAACTGCCATCTGGTTTCTGTACAAATTGTAAATAGCCTTTCGCTTCCTGTATTTTACCCCAGCCACCTTTAGAATTTGAAAGAGAGTATTCCAGTCAACATTGTCAAAAGCTTTCTCTAAGTCTACAAATGCTAGAAACGTAGGTTTGCCTTTCCTTAATCTTTCTTCTAAGATAAGTCGTAAGGTCAGTATTGCCTCACGTGTTCCAGTGTTTCTACGGAATCCAAACTGATCTTCCCCGAGGTTGGCTTCTACTAGTTTTTCCATTCGTCTGTAAGGAATTCGTGTTAGTATTTTGCAGCTGTGACTTATTAAGCTGATAGTTCGGTAATTTTCACATCTGTCAACACCTGCTTTCTTTGGGATTGGAATTACTATATTCTTCTTGAAGTCTGAGGGTATTTCGCCTGTTTCATACATCTTGCTCACCAGATGGTAGAGTTTTGTCAGGACTGGCTCTCCCACGGGCGTCAGTAGTTCCAATGGAATATTGTCTACTCCGGGGGCCTTGTTTCGACTAAGGTCTTTCAGTGCTCTGTCAAACTCTTCACGCAGTATCATATCTCCCATTTCATCTTCATCTACATCCTCTTCCATTTCCATAATATTGTCCTCAAGTACATCGCCCTTGTATAGACCCTCTATATACTCCTTCCACCTTTCTGCTTTCCTTTCTTTGCTTAGAACTGGGTTGCCATCTGAGCTCTTGATATTCATACAAGTCGTTCTCTTATCTCCAAAGGTCTCTTTAATTTTCCTGTAGGCGCTATCTATCATACCCCTAGTGAGATAGGCCTCTACATCCTTACATTTGTCCTCTAGCCATCGCTGCTTAGCCATTTTGCACTTCCTGTCGATCTAATTTTTGAGACGTTTGTATTCCTTTTTGCCTGTTTCACTTACTCCATTTTTATATTCTCTCCTTTCATCAATTACATTCAATATTTCTTCTGTTACCCAAGGATTTCTACTAGGCCTCGTCTTTTTACCTACTTGATCCTCTGCTGCCTTCACTACTTCATCCCTCAAAGCTACCCATTCTTCTTCTACTGTATTTATTTTCCCCATTCCTGTCAATTGCTCCCCTATGCTCTCCCTCAATCTCTGTACAACCTCTGGTTCCTTTAGTTTATCCAGGTCCCATCTCCTTAAATTCCCACCTTTTTGCAGTTTCTTCAGTTTTAATCTACAGGTCATAACCAATAGATTGTGGTCAGAGTCCACATCTGCCCCTGGAAATGTCTTACATTTTAAAACCTGGTTCCTAAATCTCTGTCTTACCATTATATAATCTATCTGATACCTTTTAGTATCTCCAGGGTTCTTCCATGTATACAACCTTCTTTCATGATTCTTAAACCAAGTGTTAGTTACGATTATGTTGTGCTCTGTGCAAAATTCTACCAGGCGGCTTCCTCTTTCATTTCTGTCCCCCAATCCATACTCACCTACTATGTTTCCTTCTCGCCCTTTTCCTACACTCGAATTCCAGTCACCCATGACTATTAAATTTTCGTCTTCCTTCACAATCTGAATAATTTCTTTTATTTCATCATACATTTCTTCAATTTCTTCGTCATCTGCAGAGCTAGTTGGCATATAAACTTGTACTACTGTAGTAGGCGTGGGCTTCGTATCTATCTTGGCCACAATAATGCGTTCACTATGCTGTTTGTAGTAGCTTACCCGCATTCCTATTTTCCTATTCATTATTAAACCTACTCCTGCATTACCCCTATTTGATTTTGTGTTTATAACCCTGTAGTCACCTGACCAGAAGTCTTGTTCCTCCTGCCACCGAACTTCACTAATTCCCACTATATCTAACTTCAACCTAGCCATTTCCCTTTTTAAATTTTCTAACCTACCTGCCCGATTAAGGGATCTGACATTCCACGCTCCGATCCGTAGAATGCCAGTTTTCTTTCTCCTGATAACGACATCCTCTTGAGTAGTCCCTGCCCGGAGATCCGAATGGGGGACTATTTTACCTCCGGAATATTTTACCCAAGAGGACGCCATCATCATGTAATCATACAGTAAAGCTGCATGTCCTCGGGAAAAATTACGGCTGTAGTTTCCCCTTGCTTTCAGCCATTCGCAGTACCAGCACAGCAAGGCCGTTTTGGTTATTGTTACAAGGCCAGATCAGTCAATCATCCAGACTGTTGCCCTTGCAACTACTGAAAAGGCTGCTGCCCCTCTTCAGGAACCACACGTTTGTCTGGCCTCTCAACAGATACCCCTCCGTTGTGGTTGCACCTGCGGTACGGCTATCTGTATCGCTGAGGCACGCAAGCCTCCCCACCAACGGCAAGGTCCATGGTTCATGGGGGGGCTCCCTTCACTACCTGAATTATTTCTTTTATCTCATCATACATTTCATCAATTTATTCAATATCTGCAGAGCTAGTTGTCATATAAACCTGGGCTACTGTAGTAGGCGTGGGCTTCGTGTTTATCTTCCCTCTAATAAAGCGTTCACTATGCTGTTTGTAGTAGCTTACCCACATTCCTATTTTTTATTCATTATGAAACCTACTCCTGCATTACCCCTATTTGATTTTGTATTTCTAACCCTGTATTCATCTGACCAAAAGTCTTGTTCCCCCTGCCACCGAACTTCACTAATTCCCTCTATATCTAACTTTAACATATCCATTTCCCTTTTTAAATTTTCTAACCTACCTGTCCGATTAAGGGATCTGACATTCCATGCTCCGTTCCGTAGAACGCCAGTTTTCTTTCTCCTGATAACGACGGCCTCTTGAGTAGTCCCCGCCCGGAGATCCGAATGGGGGACTATTTTGCCTCCGGAATATTTTACCCAAGAGGACGCTATCATTTAATCATACAGTAAAGCTGCATGCCCTCGGGAAGAATTACGGCTGTAGTTTCCCCTTGCTTTCAGCCGTTCGCAGTACCAGGGCAGCAAGGCGGTTTTGGTTAGTGTTACAAGGCCAGGTCAGTCAATCATCCAGACTGTTGCACCTGTAACTACTGAAAAGGCTGCTCCCCCTCTTCAGGATCTACACGTTTGTCTGGCCTCTCAACAGATACCCCTCCGTTGTGGTTGCACCTACGGCTCAAAGTCGGCTTTCATAAACTCAGCCGCCGACTTCAACGCACATTCGAATTCCCTTGAAAACAGCATGCGTAATTCTTATGAACTCATCTTGGAGTTGTTCTCATTATACGAAGGATCACTTCATCTCTTATGCTTCGTTTTTTTATTTTGTAGATTCCGCCTTGCAGCCCCACAACGCGCGTAAACTTTAGCGCGTGAGGTCTTGGGTCTTGGTTGCTAGAAAACTTAACTAAATATGTCGATTAATCTTCCAAGGAATATTAGGTTCAGATTATGTGTCACCTAAAGACTAAACTGTACATGGACCACGGCATGTTGGAGGAACATACCCATGCTTTTAAACAAATGAATCCCTTCAAATAAAGCTGTAAGCTTATTTAAATAATGTCTAGATAATGGGGGCTTGTAATATAATGTGGTAACATAACATACCAAGTCATCTGTCATAACATGCCAGACAAGTGCAGAGAAGCATTCTGGAATATGTGAACCCCGAAATGCACGTGAGTTTCCCTCGGACACCGTCGTGAAGCTACTAGTGTTGCTGATACCATCAAAAGTGAAAGTGACTCACGTTTAAAGGGTATTAATGGTACATCCCGACATAATCCTACGTGCCTACCTTCATCCGTAACTAGAAAGGAATGAGTTGTATACTGTATTAAATGACAAAAAATGGTTCAAATGGCTCTGAGCACTATGGGACTTAACATCTGTGGGCATCAGTCCCCTAGAACGTAGAACTACTTAAACCTAACTAACCTAAGGACATCACACACGTCCATGCGCAAGGCCGGAATCGAACGTGCGACCGTAGCAGTCGCGCGGTTCCGGACTGAGCGCCTAGAACCGCGAGACCACCGCGGCCGGCTTTAAAGAACAGAGAACGTCTTCAATATATCATTGTACGTGGGCATTGTTACTTGTTGTAATGGTCACCCTTCGTGTCAGGAAGTCGATAAGCGTCGTGAGGCGGTTATGTTACAAGTATTGCAGGTCTGAACGCTGGTGGGTGTTTTCAGTGTTACACCCAAAGGCCTCTGTTAAACAATAGTATCTTTAATAACGTCGTATTAACCTGATAATTATAGTGAATACTGTCTTCTCTGTCGCGCATGAAATAGGCTAGAGTGCTTGCTCACACGTCGGAGGAGAATGCTAGCAAAGCATGCCTGCAGGTCACGAAGGTTGCGGCAGGTCAGGCACAGTGACTGGCAGCGGGGTGGAGCGGGGTGGGTCTCAGCGCTCTCAAAGATGGACGCAAGCGTAGACCAAAAAAACCAGCACTTTGTGGATGGTGTTTGTCGTAAAGGTGAAAGCTTAGGGTTGCTTCAGAACACACAACGTACAGAAGATGGTACACGTAGTGTCACGAAGCAGAAGACGGCAGCTTTCAGTCAGTCGGTTCTACCATTCAGCAGTGAAGGGCCCAATAAGTCCGGTTCTTATGTGTCTAAGAACCGTCAGTAGCGCTATCATGGAGCGATGAAGCCTAATCACAGTCGGCAGTATGCACTCTCGAAGTTGAAGTCTTCAAACAGGCAGCAAGCAGCACATCATGGTCCGCCACTAAGTTACCCTGTTGCTATGGATACTCTCATTCAGTAGGAACTGCATGCGACCTAATAGACCGCACCCTGGGAACGAGATGTCTGAATTAGGGGTATTTAAAGCCAGTGATCACGTGTTTTTCGCGATATTTTCCCGGCATAAAGAGAATTCATTGAAATTTCGGGATTGTAGCCGGATGACGTCGACTCCCTGCCGCGATATATCAGCTGGAACCATTTAACCATCTTCAGGTGAGTGTTTCGTACTGGAGGTTGCTAGTTCATGTTATAAAAGTAGGTGCGAAAACGCATGCGCAAAGGCAGCCGAGCCGGCGGGGTGGCCGAGCAGTTCTAGGCGCTACTGTCTGGAAAAGCACGACCGCTACAGTCGCAGGTTCGAATCCTGCCTCGGGCATGGATTTGTGTGATGTCCTTAGGTTAGTTAGGTTTAATTAGTTCTAAGTTCTAGGGGACTGATGACCTTAGAAGTTAAATCCCATACTGATCAGAGCCATTTGAACCATTTGAAAAGACAGCCGATACAAGAGCGAACTCTGTCGAGTTACACGAAGTTATCCGATTGGTATCCTGAAACTTCATGGAATTCAGACATCACATCATAGGTGGCCAGTAGATTAACCAAAGCTGTCTGCATCCTCTGCTCACCATAGTTTCTCAATTACAAATGGTTTTCTCGGTCTCTGAATTTCTCATCTGCATTAAAATGCCTTGGAGCGGTGGAGCTCGTATGTTGCTCCTTATTACTCTGTATTGTAGAGTTTGCAAAACGTCGTTCTGAGTGTTGTAATAATACACTGTTTGAGCTAATTGCTATGGCTCTATTTGCCGTGTGGCAATGAGTTACGAGCGTTCCATTACTGTCACACTTCGTGTGCTGTAGATTATGGTTGTGTCACACGGTCTGAGTTGGACTCACTTGTTTTACCGTCAGTGCGCAGTAATAATTTCGAATACGTATTGGTGCACTAAGGAAAAGCGATACTGTACGGTAGTGAAGACATTGTATGTGTGCTTCTTGAAGGACTACATCCCATCAACAAATTACGTCTGGTATTTGCAACACATTCAGATGAGCTATGACTGCTGGGAACTGCATCAGTTTCATGATATTTAATGAAACTTGTATGAACTTAGACGTTATGATCACCGCCATCGCAAAATTGAATAGTGCGTGGTGGTATTACTAGTACATAACGTGGTAACAAAAGCAAGGACGAACGGGAAATCATCCTAGCGACAATACGTGAAATTCACTGACGTAAGCAACGTTGACAAGTGGGTGATTACTGTGACACTGCGCATGGGACCAGTATCTCGGGAACAGTGAAGCTGGTCGGCATTTATGGAATGTGGGTGAAGATCGGTGAATAGGTGAACTGGTGTGAACGCCCCACCACAGGATGTGGCGAGCGGGGTGTTGCTCGCTCTGTAAACCAGCATAAATAGTGATCTGCTTCGGATCGAGCGACAAACTTTACTGCTGGTCAGAGCGCGACTTCCAGCACACATTAATGAACTGGGACTCCTCAGCAGACGACATCGTCAGTTACCATCGCAGTGCCCAGGTGATCATCTAAACTGGACCGTGAACGATGGGTAATGCCGACTGGTAAGTTGAACCACGTTTATTATTACATCAGGTACGCAGTCGTACTGGGTACTCACTAATCCAAACAAACGCTTGCTCAAAGTAAGCCCCACGCTATTGACGTAGTGCGGTGGAGGCAGTATGAAGCTATGGAGGACATTCACTTTGGTCTCCAAAAGAGCCGAAGTAATACTCTAAACCTTCAGGACAGCTGTGGACCAGCAATATTCTTTAATACCTGAAGTCAGTAAACCTACCAAGTGCTTGTCTAGCGCATACCATACAGAATCACTATACAGGGTGGTCAGAAACAAAGCTTGTAATGGTGCTAGAGGGTACGCTGTACTGAGAAGTAACAGTTAAGGAGAAAATTCGATGCGTTGCGCTGTTTCCGAGTTTATTAGCATTGAAGTTAGACAAAATGACCGTTGCACAAGCAAATTGATGCCGTCCGCTATGGACGGTGTCACCAAATGTGTTCTTCGTTCGGCTTCCTAAAACTGAATAAGAGAGCGATACAAAAGTTGTACATGGTAGGGTAGTAAGGATCGAACCCAAACCTAAGGCTGAGCAGTCTCATGCGCTATAATCTTAACTCTGAAAACAACTTACACTAATTGTATCTGGCGGGCCGTTTGAATTTACGTGCGCAACGGCCTGATTTGCTAACTTCAGTTCTAATTATCTATGAAAAGGTGACATATTGCGAATTTTTTGCTTAACAACTATTTCGCATTACAGCCTACCCTGCAACACCCTTATAAGCTTTTCTTGCTGTTTATGACCACCTGTATACTGTGTGTGCGTTTAGTGTACTTTTTGTGAAGGCTGTTCTATTATTTCAAGCGATACAGATCTACTTATATACCTGGATGTTAAATTTCTAATACTAACGGAAACAAAGCAAATCGAAAGAAAAACTTTATGAAGAAAAACGAAATTTTGATTTCTACGCTACTAAAAAAAAAAAGAAAGAAAGGAGATGGAACCTAATACACAGATTAGTGGAACCCGACACGTGAGATTGTGTATATAGACTAAAGCGACGAGTGAAAATGGGAATCAAGGCCGGGAATCGAACCTGGGTCTCCTGCTTACTGCGCAGGTGCGTTAGCCACTAAGTCACCTACCTCGGCACAGAGATTCACAGAACTGCACGGGTTATCCTGGCACGCCTTCCTCCTCCAGCCAAATTCTCACTGTCACTCCAGTCTACTTTAAATTCCCCCTTAGACACGAATAGAATTTACGAGGCTCTCCATGTTCTGGAATAGCACCTAGAACGTAAATGGGGGACCCAGCCTGCAATCCTGGTCAGGTACATTCACAAACGAAATAACACAGTTTCAAAGACTTTACTGGTCTCATAAAGATATGATTGTATGCATATAGACTGAAGCGACGAGTGAAAATTTGTACCAAGGCCGAGAACCGAACCCAGGTCTCCTCCTTACTAGGCACTGGCGTTGGCCACTAAGCCACCTTGGGACAGAGTTTCACACAGCTACACTGATTACCCTGGCACGCCTCCCCCCTCGATTCATATCTCAGTTGTAGATCTGGGTTAGATTCCCGACCTCAGTAAAAAAATTTACTCGCCATTTCAGTCTGTATATATGAAATCATATGTGTATGAGACCAGCAGAGTCTCTGATATTATGTCAATTCATCCCATACGTTTGTGTCCTGGAACTAATAACAGGTCTACTTGCCCACCATTGGTAAGTAGGATCAAAAAATATTTCCTTAGATATACTCGTATACTTCACTTAATTAAACAATAATTTAGTTGAATCGTTGAGTTACCTGCAAAAAAACCTTTATCGCAAGGAGCTACACATTTCAAAACTCAAATCAATTATCATGACGCTGCCAGTACTTAGATGGTGAAGTTACTACTGCTGCCGAAATAGAAAAGATTTATTTAATTAAGCGTCCGTTTCTCTAATAAAATTATCCGTCTCTAACCAACTTAGTCCCCTTAATATCACACCAGAATTCCATACTTCTTGAAATCCGATGTTATATGATGAACGATATTTTATAATGTAGTTTAATGCTACAGTATTATTATGGTTTAAAGTGTATAAAGTCTGTCTGACGTCTTAAAAAAGTAAAAACTCCAGTATACTGACGGAATCCCCACATCGTTTTCACCGTAAACTCTTCGGTACACTTATGAAACACACTTTGGTAAACATTCCTAATTGCCAAGTAAACAAGACTCTTACAACATCTCTCAGTCCATTGCCTAGCGACAAAGTAAACGTTTACGTGGCATCAGCTACGTTGCCAGTGGTTACTGGCATATCAGGGGATCACAACTGTCGCAAACGTGGATGCTGCACGTGGAGATGACACGTGAGGACAAAATGTTGCTCGTTTCAGCCCTAAGCATGTACCGCCCACAACAGCGGGTATTAAAAATAATATGGGGTGTTCAACTGATTACATCTTGTAGGTACCGCCTCAGTTCTACAATAGTCCGATAGGATGATTTCCTGGAACTCCGCAGTATCACTTCCCTCACATGGTCCACTGTCTGCTCTGACAAATCCGGTCGGCCGAAAGTTTTTCATTGAAAATAGAACCATCGTCTTCGAATTTCCCTTCATTATTCTGTTGCAAACTGATGTTGTCTTATGAAAACTACCTTGGAATGCCCTTTGAACACTCATAGCCTATTGGCAATGGGCAGTTTCTAGAATGCAAAACGCTTTCACCGCATAGTACTCTACCATTTTCACCCACAGTGATGATAGAACTCCTGTCGGTGGTTTTCTAGATTAATTTGACGGCACCATACTCAAAAAGAATTTTGGGAGTTTGTCTTTCACCTAATGTATCATTTACTTGTACCGGCACTTTAAAATGTTTGACGGACTTTAAAATTACCAAATATATTACCAAACGAAATTCGTCACAAATGATCCCTCACAATTTGAGAAAAATAGTGATTTCCATACTTACAATACTGGAAGAAGAAATAACCTTTAACATCCATTACTAAAGGTGTTAATACCACAGAAAGGAGTTCAATGTATGTCAGCTAAATTGTTTTGATAATTGGCCCAGTAACGCAAAATGTATGGTACGTACTTGTGGACAGTATTATAGAAATGGAAGAAGGTGTGAATGAAGATGAGATGGGAGATATGATACTGCGAGAAGAATCTGACACAGCACTGAAAGATCTAAGCTGAAACAAGGCCCCGGGAGTGGATAACATTCTGAGAGAACTACTAATAATCTTGAGATAGCCCCCCCCCCCCTCTCCATGACAAAACTATACCACATGATGCATAAGATGTATCAGACATACAATCAGACTTCAAAAATAATGTAATAATTTTAATTACAAACAGAGCAGGTGCTAACAGGTGTGACTACTACAGAATTATCAAAGTCATGGCTACAAAATGCTAACACCAATTCTTTGCGGAAGAATGGAAAAACTGGTAGCACCCGACCTTGGGGAACATCAGGTTGGATTCCGGAGAAATGAAGGAACACACGAGGCAATATCGACCTTACGATTTCTCTTAAACGACTGGCTATTGACTAAGGAAACGCAAACTTACGTTTATAGCGTTTGTAAGTTTAGAGAAAGCTTTTGGCAGAGTTGACTGTAATGTCCTCTTGGAAATTCTTAAGGTACAACCGGTGAAATACAGGGAGCGAGGGGCTTTTTATAAGGTGGACAGCAACCAGACGACAGCTATACGAGTTGAGAGGCATGAAAGTGAAGCAGTGTTTGAGAGGGGAGTGAGACGAACTTATAGATTGTCCCGATATTATCCATCCTGTACATTGAGCAAGCAGTAAAGGGAAGCAAAGAATCATTTAGAGTAGGAATTAAAGTCCAGAGAGAAGAAATAAAGACTATGACGTTTGCCGATGATACTATAATTCTGTCAGGAACACCAAAGGACTGGGAAGAGCAGTTGAAAGGAGATGACAGTATCTTGAAAGGATCATATACACTGAGCTGACAAATATCGAGGGATATCCCTAATATGGCTTCGGACCTCCTTTGTCCGGCGTAGTGAATCAACTCGATGTGGAATGTACCCAACAGTTCATTGGAAGTCCCCTGCACAAATATTGAGCCATGAAGCCTCCATAGCCGTCCTTAATTGCCGGTGCAGAATTTTGCGAACGAACTGACCTTTCAATTATTTCCCATAAACGTTCGATGGGATTCATGTCAGCCGATTAGGTGGCCATATCATTCGCTCGATTTGCCCAGAATGTTCTTCAAACCAATCGTGAACAATTGTGGTCCGCTGGAATGTCGAATTGTTATCCATAAAAATTCCATCGTTGTTTGGGAAAATGAAGTCCATGAATGGCTGCAAATGGTCTCCAGGTAGTCCAACAAAATTATTTCCAGTCAGTGATCGGTTAAGTAGGACCAGAGGACTTACCCCGTTCCATGTGAACACAGCCCACACGGTTATGAAGCCACCACCATCTTGCACAGTGCCTCATAGGAAACTTTGGTCCATGGTTTCGTGAGGTCTGCGCAACTTTTGAACCCTACCATCAGCTCTTACAAATTGAAATCGGGACTCATCTGACCAAGACAGGGTTTCCTTTTCGTCGATGTTCCAATTGATATTGTCACGAGTGCGGGAGAGGCGCTGCAGGCGATGTCACGGTGTTGGCAAAGGCACTCTCGTCGGTCGTCAGGTGCCATAGCCGTTAACGCCAGATTAGGCCGCACCGCCCTTATGGATTGGTTCATTGTACGACCCACGTTGAAATCTGCGATGATTTCAAGCAGTGTTGCTTGTCTGTTAGCAGTAAGAACTCTACGCAAACACCCTGCTCCAGTCTGTTAAATGACGGCCGTGTCTGTGATGAGAGGTAATGCCTGAAATCTAATATTCTCAAGACACTCTTGACACTGTGGATCTCCGAATGTTGAATTCCCAAGTGATTTTCGAAATGGAAGGTCCGATGCATCTAACTCCAACTACTTTTCGACGTTGAGTCCTTTAAATCCAGTGAACGGCCACAATCATGTCGGAAACCATTTCACATTAATTACCTGAGCACAAACGACAGCCCCGACAAGGCATTGCCCTTATAGACCTTTAGTACACGGTACTACCGCCGTCTGTATAACTGCATATCGCTGTCCTCTGAATTCTGTCACCTCAGTATAAGATGAACGCCAACAATAGAAAAACAAAGATAATGGAATGTAGTTGAATAAATCAGGTATCGTCGAGGAAATTAGATTAAGAAACGAGACAGATTAAGTAGTAGACGACTTTTCCTATTTAGGCAGCAAAATAACTGATGAATGCCGAAATAGAGAAGATATAAAATGTATATCGGCAATGACAATAAAAGCGTTTCTGAAGATGAGAAATTTGTTAATATCGAATAGAGAATTGAGTGCAAATAAGTCTTTCCTGAAAGTATTTCTATGGAGTGTAGCCATGAATGGAAGTGAAACGTGGCCAATAAATAGTTATAAATAGATTAGACTAGAAGAGAATAGAGGTTTTTGAAGTGCGATGCTACAGAAGAGCACTGAACATTACATGGGAAGATCATATAACTAATGAGGAGGTACTGAACAGAACTGGGGAAAAAAGGAATTTCTCGCACAACTTCACTGAAACAAGGAATAGGTTGATAGGTCGCATTCTGAGACATCAAGGGATCACCATTTTAGTGTTGGAGGGAAGTGTGGAAGGTAAAAATCATATAGGGGACCAGGATATGAAAGCAGTAAACAGCTTCAAAAGAATGTAGATCGCACTAGCTATTGGCAGATGAAGAGGCTTGCACAGGATAGAGCAGCATGGAGAGCTGCATCTGATGAGTCTTCGGGCTGAAGACCACAATAATAACGATGCTATCTACGGAGGACCTCACTTTGGCTTGGCGAAAATATGTTAAATATTGTAACGTTCTTTAGTTAATAATGAGAAAAATTTACGATTATGTTGATTGGTGTGGCTACTCTGTGTTATTGTTAGCAAAAGTTTACACGATTTTATTGGGCAATGCCATCCCTTGTACCAATAAAGAAATACAGTCACTGCTAAATACATTCAGTCCTTTAGGCACTGAATCATCTGGCTGTGTTCAAAACCGATATCTTCCGTCCCTGTGCACATAACAAATAATTTTCTAATTGTCTTGCCTCTAGAGCAGCAACAGTGGAACGTGATATATTCTGGTCTCTCACAAAAATATAAATATGCTAGCTACAGGCTCAGCAGTGTGCAATGCTGGCCATAATACTTGAAACGCACATGAAATTCATTTGTCTGATGAATGAGAACATTTAAGAAAATTCAACTTCTTTAAAAATTATGTGACATGGACAGGAGGGCGGCCATGATTATAGTGAATTACTAACACTCAGAATTTTTTTGGGCAAAATTATTGCAAGTTAAGTTTGGCTTTTCAAAAGCATCTCTCAACTGAAGTTACATCACTCACAATTGAGTCATAAACAATGAGATTTAAACAGCAAGCATCATCTAACCACATTAACCCAACATAAATGCAAATCATCAAATTAAACATAGCTCTTTTAACAAATGTCAAACGCCTTGCCGCAGTGGTAACACCTGTTCCCGTCAGATCATCGAAGTTCAGCGCTATTGGGATGGGCTAGAACTTGGATGGGTGACCATTCGGTCTGCCGAGCGCTGTTGGCATGCGAGGTGCACTCAGCCCTTGTGAGGCAAACTAAGGAGCTACTTAATTGAGAAGTAGCGGCTCCGGTCTCGTAAATTGACATACGGCCGGGAGAGCGGTGTGCTGACCATATGCATCTCCATATTCGTATCCAGTGACGCCCGTGGGTTGAGGATGATACAGCGGCCGGACGGTACCGTTGGGCCTTCCAAGGCCTGTTCGGACGGAATTCTGTTTACAAATCTTAAAAACATTACAAAGTGAATTATCTAACTAGCCTTTCTATCAAAAGGGCATACATACATTCTAGGATTACTCAACATTTACAAATTATCAGCCAACTCATCTACCCTAAGGCGCTGGAAAAAGAGCATAATTATTTAACATCTTTATCTTGGTTGCATGAAGACTTCTGCTTCCTGTTCAACAGTACTGACATACCTAAATTAATCTAACTCTCGGTGGCTTCACACAGCATACCTCAAAAGCTGCCTGCTACATCGTCTTTCCCTCACAGACAGCTACCTACAACTGCGCGCCCGGCGCCCTCTTACTCCAGCACTAGCAGTATCTCTGGGTCTGCGATATACAGTCTATCAAAGACATACATCGTTCATAGAAACACAATTGGTTGCCACGTACTAATGTGCCCCTGTATACTCCTTTCAGTATTTTATTGCTTTAGTATGACAAATATTAAATTTAATTTTCGTTATGTAAACTATTACAACAAGAGAGTGGAACACCCCATAGGAAAGCAGAATGTCTCATCGTAATCTCACCGAATACGAGGCCCGCATGGATATTAAATTACATGAACTCGTTCGATTATTCTGCCAGCCTAGAGAGAGGACAGGAGTTAGTCTCGGCCTTTCCAGCAGCCTTTTGATGATAAATGATGTTCTTCAATTTCAGTAAAAGTTTAGTATACATAAAATATTATTGGATATATTTCGTTCTTCATATTTCATTTGTGATAGTAAAATGGTTCAAATGGCTCTGAGCACTATGGGACTTAACATCTGAGGTAATCGGTCACCTAGAACTTACAACTACTTAATCCTAACTAACGTAAGGATATTACACACAGCCGTGCCCGAGACAGGATTCGAACCTGCGACCGTAGCGGTCGCGCGGTTCCACACTGAAGTGACAAGAACCGCTCTGTCGCAGCGGCCTGGGAGGCGGCGCATGGGTAAGGAACAGGAACAGGAAAAGGTACTAATCTCTCCGTACTGCAGATACAGTGAAGGCACCTTTCCTAGCGGATAACAAGTGCAAACATATTACATAACTTGCAAGGTGGTGCGAAGCTGAAGCGAAGTGTCCTGGCCGGCTGCACCTGATGAAATTGGGTGAAGCAGTCGCGGAGCTCGTAGATCTCGACTGCACCGTCTAGAGGGCGCTGTCGTCGGTGTCTCTCGTAGTGCCAACCTAGCAGAGCGAATCTACGTTGTAGCATCGTAGCTATCGATTCCACAGTAACTATTTCCTCTTTCTTTTTCTGTTTTCGGGACATTCGATAAGAACTGGGGTCCATTCTTAGTTCAAAAGAACAAGGAAATCACAGGAATGTTACAAAATACCTGTCTTTGATACCATCTTTCATACTACTAAACATTTGTTTCAAACGATATAATTTTTCTAAATAGTTAAAGAAGCATAATCCACGTTTCGTTGTTTGGGCTATATGTGAACTGCCAGTATTTTCTCGCCAAAGAATTCATGTGAAACATCCGCTGGATGTCTGGTGAACACTCCGTGGCTTGAGCAATATCCTAAGTGGAAAACAAAACATGCACGTTTCTTATTTCAACACCTACGTGTTACAGCATAGGGTACTTTCTACGTTCGTGTGTTGCATCATAAAAGTGACATTTTTTTCTCGGTCTCATTGAACATGCTCGACTGAAACTATTATCTTATTTAACAGTATTTTGCTCTACAGAAAGTCTGCTCTACCGTCAGAGAACCTATTCATCCACCTATTTCTATGTTTCTTCAACTTCGTGTGACGTCAGCATACGACATTTCTGATTAAAATACGTCTTGTACTCAAGATCTCCATTACTTCACAAGAGGAATTCGACATATCATGTGTGTTTCAAATCAGATGCCACATGATGCACACATTATAACTGAAAAAAAGAGAGTTAAACACTATTTTCGATTTTCTGTGACATCATAAATGATGAATTCGTAAACCCACATGCATAAAATATGAAAATTCCTTGAGTTACGAGCTAACTCTTTACAATAATTGTTATTTCATCAGTTGCTATTGTGAATGCGCTGCTATCGGAAATTTTCAACTTGATTCTGTTTTTTTTTTCAGTAAATGTCTCAATAAAAACCTCGTCAGTGGCTTTTAGGTCATTTAAATTCAGCTGTCCAACTTGTAATTGTTGTATAGTTGTCGTGTGTTAGAGTTCCAACCGGGTTAAAAAAATAAATGAAAAACTGTTCCATAATAGGAAAACTTTACCATGTATTAAACCGGATAAGTGCGGGTAGGACTCACGCTGTGTGAATAGAAAAGAATAACAATTTCTTGTGGCCTGGTATAAGTTCTTCTACTGGACGCCGGTACTGCGGCTTGCGCGTCCCTGGCCTGGTTTAGTTCTCCAACTGGGGAAAGGGGACCTACATTTCAACTTGATATTCGAACCACTCGTAGTTTCTGGTGACTCCTCACATCACTAAAAGATGAAGAAGACGTTGAAATGAAGAATAGAAAATTCGTGTTCTAACCGAGATGCCATTCCAGGAGCTCGTGGTTTCCAGGCCAGCGCTTTACCGCTGGACTACCAATCCCCACATTAAACAGACCAACGGAAAAAAAATCGTAACACCAAGAAGGAGTAATGCGACACACACGAAAGTTGGTGGACTTCTTTCTACATATGGAAGATGGTGCCTTTCAAATTTCGCACCAGTCGCATAAGAGTGACGCTAATAGCGCCAATATGAGGATACTATTCGCGTTTCCTTCAAATACACGCTGTTACGGTAGTGAGCGTTACTTACCTCCGAGACTGGATGTATTGAGTTAATGATAGCCAAGACTGCCTCTAAGTGACAAAAATTCCAATATCAACACTTTACTGAGTTTAAACGACGTCGTGTAATGGGGTTACCAGGAGCTGGATATATCTTCTGCGATGCTACAGAAAGACTTGACAAGAATGTAGCTACTGTACGTGACTGCTGGCAGCTGTGGTCATGAGAATGTACGGACTCCGGGCTCCGTTCGGAAGACTCGGCGTCTGGTTCTTGAGTATCGTACTACAGGCAACATAAGCAGCAGTTAGCACCACAGTGACACATCGAACCGTTGCGAATCGATTACTTGAACGACAGCTCCGAGCCAGATGCACAGTAGTGTGTAGTCCACTGACTCCAAACCACCACCTTTTGAGACTTCAGTGGAGGGCAAGGTGGAAGTCTGTCGTGTTTCCTGACGAATGCTGGTTGTGCCCTGGTGCCAGTTGTAACCTCCCCCTCACTTATCGACCTTAGTGAAAAATTAAACCGCGTGTACCTAATGGAAATTTGGGAAAATCAATCGTCACCGAAGGTAATCTGTCGGGAAAGAGGGAGGAAAAGGTTACATCTAAATGAAAGGAAAAATGCAAATGAAACTGGTGGAAATTAATTTTGAAAAGGGGTAAAGTTAATAAAGAAAGTAAATGTGTGGCCGTTACGATAACAATTAACTAGCGGTAATTAGATATTTGAGATTTGTGGGAAATTACGGTCGCCAGTCCTATGGACAATTACTATAGTAACTGAAAAAGAAAGGTTATTACACATACAATCAGCACTAGAAGCGTGGCTACTGAAGGTTGACACGTGTGGTGTGAAAACTGAAAGTTTGTCAGAAGTAACAAATTTCGCTACACTCTAACTTAATTTAGCAAAAGAATTAATAAAACCGGAAAATTGAAAGTTAATTTAGTGACTGAAATTAACAGTGAGCTTTGTTTCTGAAGCACATCGAAATTCAGTAAATTACAGTTAGTCTTGGGCTAGCTCAACAATCATTTCAAAAGCTACTTGAATCTACGCAATTTTAGTAATAAGAGATTTAACTTTGAACTTGAATTAAATGATTCTGAACAATTAACAATAGTAAAATTTAGTACGTACCAAGCTGAGCTGCAGTCACAGGTAAGCTAAAATACGGTAACAAAACTCGCACTCTTCATTTGTGCTTGTGTAATCTAAATATTGTAGCCAGATATGAATACCTTAACTGAACTTTGAAATTAAAGCAGTGAAATGGAATGATATTACTTTAATGCTGGCGTCTGAATTTCAACGACACTCGGGTTCATTTCCGAAAAGGAATGGACCCTGCTTGGTAATGCAATTGGGACAATAAGCAACAAAGGTTCATGCTAAGTTGCTGTAATTTTGTGATGCAACAATTTTAAAAGCTGAGGTCTGCCATACAGTTCTAAAACTTTACGTGCTTTTAGTCTTCCTTGTTGGTTGATTGAAGGTTTGCAGTCGTCGGTCGAGCAGGTGACGACAGTCACTCATTGTCGGCCGTCGCTGTTGCAGAAGCTGGATGTTGGCGTGCCTTCTTCTCGACCCTGTCATGCGCCAGCTAATGCTTCCCGTCCGCGACACCGTGTCAGAAAATATCACAGCAAGTCGAGCGCAATTACATGCAGCCAAACCCCGAAAGCGCGGCAACTCGCGGGAGCGCCACACAACACACCTGCTCCACCGCCCTACCCCAGCCAGACCCCCTCCGCTCTACCCGCGCTCCACGCGGCCGAGTTTACACTACCAAAGATCCTAAACACTTTGGTTCTCCACGCGACCTATCGATGTATTCGTTCGATAGCTTAGTTTTCCCCAGGCCAGACCCAGCGTATAAATACAAATAATATTCACAAAACAAACCAATTATACATCGACATAAATGCATATATTTACAAATAGTAAAACAATTACAATATACAAAGACACAGAAATGTTATACCTTCAGGTAACAAAATAATGAAAAAAATTTGCAGTGCAATAGATGGAAATAGGAGGATATGCATTTCAGGCGTTACACAGTGATGGCCGTGTGGTGGTTATAACGATGTCAGTCTTGGGTCTACAAACAACCTGTGTAAGTGCTAGACACATTAGAGTTATGGTCAGGGGGGGGGGGAGGTTAACATCAGAAGACTGTCGTTCTTATCCTACGCACCTTGACTGCATATCTGTACGTCAGTCTGGTGATTCGACCTGTTGTTGTGCCATTCATGAACAGCATTCCAGAGAGTGTTTTCCCACAGGATAACGCACGCCCGCATACCGCTGTTGCAACCCAACATTCTCTACGGAGTGTCGACCTGTTGCGTTGTCTTGCTCTATCACCAGTTCTATCTCCAATTGAGATCATATGAGACGCCATTGGGCGACAACTTCAGTGTCATCCGCAACCAGCATTAACCGCCCCTGTACTGACCGACCAACAGGCATGAAACTCCGCGCTAAGAAATGATATCCGGCTTCAGTATAACACAATGCATATACGTTCGCATGCTTGCATTCGACATTCTGGTGGTTACACCGGTTATTAATATACCAGTATTTCACATTTGCAATGGCTTATCTGGCACTTATAGTAACCTGTGATCTTGTAATGTCAATCACTTAAACATGTTACCTGCACAAACGTAGTCCCGAAATTTCGTTACTCTATACAATTATTTTTTATGTGATTCTCTTTCCGATAGTGTATATAGTATATCTACAGGTTTTGAAGAGAGAGTTTGCCGGCCGCTGTGGCCGAGAAGTTGTAGGCGCTTCAGTCCGGAACCGCGCTGCTGCCACAGTCGCAGGTTCTAATCCTGCCTCGGGCATGGATGTGTGTGATGTCCTTAGATTAGTTAAGTTTAGGTAGTTCTAAGTCTAGGGGACTGATCTCACATGTTAAGTCCCATAGTGCTTAGAGCAATTTGAACCATTTGAAGAGTGAGTTTGTGGCTAGCAAAAGATGTGAGATACAAAGCTGTATCTTTTGACTGAATTGCTTAAATTACTTATACTGGCAAGGGACCACACCTCTTAGCACTTGGTATAAATTTCTACTTGACATCTTTACCTATTCCTGAGAAGGGAACCTCCCCATCGCACCCCCTTCAGATTTAGTTATAAGTTAGCACAGTGAATAGGCCTTGAAAAACTGAACACAGATCTATCTAGAAAACAGGAAGAAATTGTATGGAACTACGAAAAAATAAGCAAAATATACAAACTGAATAGTCCAAGTGTAAGATAGGCAACACAATGGATAGAGAATGAAGGAGCGCCGTGATCTCAGGAAGCCGGCACGATAGCTCAGCGTGTTCGGTCAGAGAGTTACGTGTCCTCTGTAATAAAAAAACTGAATTATCGAACAACAACGAACATAAATGGATGTCTTACGACGTCCGCCCCGAGCAGATGCAACGAACAGGGTTAGCGTGCGCAGCTGCGGAATGGAAGGTCCTTTGTTCAAGTCTACCCTGTACTGAAAATTTTAATTTTTTATTTTCAGTTTATGTGACAAAGTCTTATGTTTTCATCACTTTTTTGGGAGTGATTATCACATCCACAAGAAAACCTAAATCTGGCAAGGTAGAAGAATCTTTTTACCCATTCGCCGAGTGTACAACTTAGGTGGGTCGACAACATATTCCTGTCATGTGACGCACATGCCGTCACCAGTGTCGTATAGAATATATCAGACGTGTTTTCCCGTGGAGGAATCGGTTGACCTAAGACAATGCGATCAAATGTTTTCGGTTCCCATTGGAGAGGCACGTCCTTTCGTCTACTTATCGCACGGTTTTGCGGTGCGGTCGCAAACCACAGACACTAAACTTATTACAGTGAACAGAGACGTCAATGAACGAACGGACAGATCATAACTTTGCGAAAATAAAATTTTTACTCAAGGGAGGACTTGAACCAAGAACCCCACGTTCTGCATCTGCTTACGCTAAGTACGGGACCACGGCGCTCGTGTACTCACACTCTCCTTGATTTTGCCTATCTTGCGCATGGACTACTCAGTTTGTATATTTTGATTATTTTTTCACAGTTCCACACAACTTCTTCCTGTTTTCTCGATTGATCTGTGTTCAGTTTTTCAAGGCCTATCCACTGTGCCAACTTACAACTAAATCTGAGGGCGGGTTGCGATGGGGAGGTTCCCTTGTGAGAAGAAGGTTGTAAGTAGGCTGTTTATGTTTTCTTTATGTAAGTAGGCTGTTTAGGTTCTTATATTGGTAACGCCACCGCCACGTAGCGCTCTCTGTATGAAAATGAAATCACTGGCTGTGCTGTGTGTAGTCTGTGGCTAGTTTGCATTGTTGTCTGCCATTGTAGAGGGGCAGCCGGATGTTAACAGCGCGTAGCGTTGTTCAGTTGGAGGTGAGCCGCCAGCAGTGGTGGATGTGGGGAGAGAGATGGCGGAGTTTTGAAATTTGTCATGAACTGCTATATTTATATATGATGATTTCAAGGTAAATACATTGTTTGTTCTCTATTAATATCTTTCATTTGCTAACTATCCCTATCAGTAGTTAGTGCCTTCCATAGTTTGAATCTTTTATTTAGCTGGCAGTAGTGGCGCTCGCTGTATTGCAGTAGCTTGAGCAGCGAAGATTTTTGTGAGGTAAGTGATTTGTGAAAGGTATAGTTTAATGTTAGTCAGGGCCATTCTTTTGTAGGGAATTTTGAAAGTCAGATTGCGTTGCGCTAAAAAATATTGTGTGTCAGGTTAAGCACAGTCATGTATAAATGATTAAAAGGGAACGTTTCATATGTCGACCCTTAGCCGAGGATACCTCACTGGAATCTTCTGATTTTTTTCGTGTAGTTTGTGTAATTAGTGTAGATTTTGTTTATTGCTAGCGCGTATTATAGAGAGAATCTCCTTTGTAGTTGCAGTCTTTCATTGTTGTACAGTAAAACAGTTGTGGCATGCATGTAGATTTGCACCAAGTATTTCGCAGCTGCAATTAACTAGATATTATTTTCAGTGTTATGTTAATGTGTTCTCTTATTTTTGCTCTTCAAATTGTGCTTTTCTGTGTTGTCGTGTGAAATATTGTGACAATAATGGCGTGTGAAAAACGTAATACTAGGCTCCAAAGTAAACTGAGAAATGACAGTTAAAATGAAAGCAGTGTGTTAGCGCCACCGAGTAATGAATTAACTGATGTTCAAAGTAGTAATTTGGTAATTGTGCATAGGGAAATGGAGCGGGCTGCAAACAATGGTGTAGACAGTGAAACAGGTAGTGAACAGGGAAGCATTATCGATCGATCGGTCGGCAACAGCTCGCCTCAGGAATCCGAAATGACAGGACACAATTTCGCAAATACTGTAGATTCAGGTTTTGGGATATCACCGTTTTCTCAAATAAGTCAAGACGCGTTTTCTGCTTGTCAAAATGTGAATGTTGCCGGTGCAAATGCACTGCCGAAAAGCGTAGAGGAACAGATTCCAGACACTAATACATTATTATTGCAATTAATGCAACAAATGGAACAAAATCAGAGACAAATGGGACAAAATCTTAAAAAGCTAGACACAGTGGAACAAAACCTCAAAAAGTTAGACACAGTGGAACAAAACCTCAAAAAGTTAGACACAGTGGAACAAAATCTCAAAAAGTTAGACACAATGGAACAAAATCTTCAAAAGTTAGACACTACACTTGAACAAACACGTGAAGATTTAACCACTGAGTTACATAACATCGAATCGAAATGTCAAAAGGTCTGTAATGACGTAAAAACACAAATTTGTGAGCATTTCCAACCTATTTTTTCGCGTCATGAAAATGTATTACAGAATCACGAAGCAGCCATAAAAGAACTGCAAACTATTGTTCATGAAAATCATGAGACCTTGCAAGCTAAAATTGACTCAGTTGCATCTACCGATTCGGTTACGCAACTTGCAAGAACTCAGGAAAAACTTAAAGGACACAGTAGATACCCTGAAAATTGGTTCAGAAAGACACATGGAGGAAATAAGTACACTATCGGAGAAAGTAGCCGAACTTTCGGATCAGGTCACTAACTTATCTACAAAGGTAGATGATGATCTGAATGACACAAGACCCGTAGCCTTCACTGACACAGAAGAGTATGAACAAATAAGAAAATTCAAACAAAATCAAAATCAAATCAATACACAGTACAAAAGAGAAATCCGGGAAGTACAAGATCAGTTGACGCAGGTAATACGAGAATTACGTATTTCAGAGGACACTCGCGCTCCAATACGGGAAGAGGGACATAGAAATACGGAACAACCACAAAATAATAACACAGGACACTTCGGAAATTATGAAAGAAATTGGCAAGGCGCATTGGATTTTGAGATGGAACCGCCGAAACGAAGTAACAATGACCGACATGCGACTCGCCGACATGACGATTTTGACTATAAGCTGTTCATTACAACACGTAAATTTAAAACATTTAAGAATTCTGGCAACGACATTCATCCACAAGCATGGCTCCATCAATTCCCTCATTGTTTTCCTCCCAACTGGTCGTTAGAACACAGATTAGAATTTATGTGTGGCTACTTGGAGAATGAACCAGCTGTAAGAATGCGATCGGTAATTCATGATTGCCACAGTGAAGGAGAGTTTTACCATGCCTTCCTCTCAGCATATTGGTCTCAAGCCACACAAGACCGAGTAAAACATAGCATCATGATGACGAAACGCTTTGAACAATCTGAATTTTCCAGTCTTGTCAAATATTTTGAAGACATGTTGCACAAGAATCAGTACCTGACAAACCAATACAGCCCCTCAGAACTCATACGCATTTGCTTAATCAAATTGCCCGAACATTTACGACATATTATTTTGGCAGGACGTTGCAAAGACGACATTGAAGCTTTTCAGGGACTCCTACAAGAATTATAAATTGACACAGACAGTCGCCGGATGCAAAAACAGGAAAACAATCACTACAGGTCACATCCGTCACAATTCCATGACGACAGAAACAATAACTGGACACAACAAGTCTATTCTTACAACGCAAATCGTGACCAAAACAGACACCATCCATATGACAACCACTTGCAGAGTAGTTACAGAGAAAGATCGCATTTCCGTAGTAATGACTATCACAGAGACAATCAGAGAAACAGACAATATGAGAACCAAGACAATTATTATCAAGGGAGGCAGAATAACTTCAGATGCAACAGTTCGGCGCACAGTTACGATTCAGGGAGAAACTCTCCACCACGTGACGGACAAGGAAGAAACTACGGAATCTACCGACATGACGACAGACGATATATTCGTAACGGCAGACCTGAATTGCATCAGAACTGGCGGGATTCAAACAGAGCAGGGCACTTTCGACAACGTGAATTTGTAGAAGTTAGGTCTCCTAATCCCAATATCAACGCGCGCCAACAAAGAGACAGACAATGACTCGCGCCGCAGGCAGCCGCGTGCGCCGGCTGGCTCAGAGAACAATAACATAGACGCTAACCTTGAGAAAAATTCCAGTATTCTTTACCGACATATATCGCCTGACAATTGCATTCAAGTTCAAACTCTGAGTACTATGAAAAGTAAAGGATTGCACCACACTTCACACGTAAAACCGCTTATTGAGAGATAATCTGCTTTTTAACTTTGTCTTTGCCATATAACTTTTCACTTTACATTACTAGTATGCTGTGTCAGACTTAAGAAACTGTTAACATACAACTATGTTTGAAGTTAAATATCCAGTCTAGAACCTAGGGAACATTTTTAAACAGAAATTACGAATGCATTGTTATAGTGAACAGACGACACAGTGTTGTATTTGTACATTCTTGCTTGTTAGTTGCACGATTACGTAACGACTATAAGGCTCACATACTTAGAACATTTACCAGTACTGCTAATGAGATTTTAATGCAACATTTTGGTTTACTTGAAAATACATTCTGGGTTTAAAGTACTTTCTGTGAGATACCAGACGACACAGTGGTTAGTTTATGTGACAACTACACGGTTTTATCACGACGCTACTAATGAGTGAAAATTTACAATGTTGCTTTTGCAGTGTTTCTGTTTTATATCTGCACAGTTTTCTGTTTTATTCTGGAAAGTAAAACAGGTTTTAGTAGTAACTTTTGTAGTATAGCTACAATGAGACTGCCTTTTCCGTAGCACAACAATACGTTGCAGTACAGTACTTTCTTCATCACGGCAATAAGCGTAATAACTAAGACATTTATACGCAAAGCATTTCACTTTTGTGTATTATGAGGTAAGTACATTGACTTCTGCAGAACTTAGCTTTCGGAGGACGATAACTACCACACTTCCACACAGATTATGTTGCAACAATACGCACATTTAGCGCTACAGTACACGTATTTGAGTGATTAATTTTGTACTTAAAACATTTATTTTTAAAGATTTTTTGAATTACAAAGAAAGTTTTCCGTGATACATTTCATTCCATTGCTGTAATCTGTAACACCTGAGGGTATAATTACATTAATCCTCAGGGGGGTACACGCTTACTTTGTGTACCATGTGTGTGGCAACCACAAGGAACCCTAGCTAATATGGTATTTGCTTATACAACTTTACACATCGGTACCATATTTCTCCACACAAATTACACAGCTATCTGATCATTTAACTGAGAGATAAACATTTTTTTACTACATCAGTGACACATGTTTACGCAATACACAGTTGGATAACTTCACACTTATGAAATTGTATTTTGTCTGTACTTTGTAAACTGTTCATATTTTTTTTGGAACCATTGTGATACTATGAGAGCTTTGAATGATGTATTTGGTATGGATTCATGATTTTTAAAGTACGTTTGAGGCAGATGACACTTTTGACATGAGCAGAGAATTTTTTTAATTGTTGGAGGAAGCTACGACGATTTTGAGATTTGACTGAGGTGTTATGATGTTATTTTTACGACGACGATGTGTATTATGCTGCTGAGGTATGTTTATGATTAATAGGCTGAGGCTATATGAGTTATTTGATTACGCTTCATATTTATAATGACGAAATATTGACGAGTGTCGATGGATACGTATATGTGTAATAAGATAAGGAGTAATGAATAGTGGGCAGGGACTCTTGACTTGTGAAACAGGATGTTGGAAACCAAGAATCGTACTTTAAGAGTTATGAAATGTGCGTAAATGCGTGACTGTATCACAATGCTGACAAATATTTTATTTGGACACTTATATTTATAGGATTTTCTTTCTACAGATTTGCAACGCTAATTCTTGACCTGTGAAATATTTTTATGTGAGACTGTCACTGTAGCGGAAACTGCTGTCGTAAATATTTCCGTAAGAAAGTTAAGTGACCACCTGCACGTAATGCGTCGCGGGCACCCACCTGGGCGACAGCCGCCCGAAAAAAAGCCATTACCCTTTCAGCGGCACAGGTAAAAAAAAAAAAGAGAGGCCATTATCCTGGCTATTGACGTTCCTTTGTAGAAAGCATCGCAAATATTACACGCTCATTACCTGAAAACATATGGTTACTCGTACTTTGTGCTAATTACTGAAATGCTTGTGAATTGATGGGAAATATTTGTACATCTGCACACCTGATTATGACAAGTGTCTTTCTACGAGAGTTGAGAGCTACTGACTTACGAAATGCCACATGACTATTGAATGATATTTTTATGCTTTGGTTTGCGTAATTGCTTATTTCATTTGACATCTGTTTTCCAGCTGTGTTGCAGCATTGGTTTCATAAAATAAAATTAAATGCATTTGCTAATGTGAACACTTTCTGTCAACAGATCTGTTAAATAATAATTTTGTGATCCACATTCTTCAAAAAAGGAGCACTTGGAAAGGAAAGAACAATAAGAAGGGACTAGTAACAGTAACTGCATACATAATATTCTTTTCAAGTACATGGTAATATTTCTTTTACAATAAGTTGTTGTGGTGCACCACTTTAATTACTTAGACATTAAGATGTGATTATACATTTGCCTTATCTGCATTGTTATCTTTAGTGTACTATTTTTTCTGCTTGAGCTATGTCATGTTTAGATATAAGCTGCTGTTTGCCAGGCATAGTGCTACTGAACTTTAATTTGTGTTACTCTGCTAAGCCAGATTTATTTTTTTGTTTGCTGCGCATTGCCTCATATTAGTTGTAATGTTGAATTGCTTGGTAATTTAGATTTACTGTAGCTTGCTTTGCGATTTTCCATTTTTTTTCATTGCTGTTTATATTAATTGTTTTATGTGCTGCTGCATTGCCTCGTCCCTTAGTTTAGCATCTGAGCTCAGTAGATTTAAGTTAGCTTAAGAGGGGGTAGACTATATAAGAACCTAACTATGGAGAATAGGGGAAGAATGCTTTGAAAGTTATATGAAAACGATCTGGGCCTAAATGAGTATTGTACAATGAGCCATATTTATTTTGAAAGAAATATGGTTAGAATACAGAAAGCAGGCTTAGATAGGACTTTTTGCGAATAATGATGAACAAAGGGAGATCTTCATGCAAAATACTGCAGTAAAACAAACCTTGTCCTTTCCCTTTTGTGTTATCCCACTATATGTTGGTGTACCCTTGTGTATTTGTTTTCTTCCTGTCTCTGTGTACTGTTTCATAGAACTTTTTTCTCTTCTAATACTAAGTTACATTCACGATGATGAGGAATACTGTTATCCTCAAATACAATTGGCATTAGTAATGTCTTATTTACTTTGTAAAGATGTTTAGACATTATTTATTCTGTTTTGTGTTAATGCTCATGTGTGAAGTTGATGTTTCGAAAATTATTCTGATCTTTTATGTATGAACTCATGTCATAATTCCTGTAACATTGATGTATATGTTTATTTCTATTCTTTTGTAAAGCCCCTATTAACTACAAATGTTATCTGTATTATTATGTTTCAATGATGTTTTCTGTATCTTTGTAATTGTATTCTCATGTTATAAAATTGTACTTGACACCAGTTCATCAAATTAAGTAACTTGTGAGTTACATTTCACTGCACACGTTTCTGTTGGTCATAGTATCTGGACAATATGTGAGAAGTAGGGACTGTTAGTGTTTGCACGTGTGATAATAATTCAGCAAGAGACTGGATAACAGCATTGCTGGTTCTAAGCACAATTCCAAAAACTTTGTGAGTGCACAAGTGGTGGTTATGGACTTGCTATATTGTCTGCAAGACTCTTCGATGGTGATTGTGCACCTGCACAGTCACAACACATGGCTGCTGGCCGTCTCTACAAGGACTACAGTGGGTCTGCATCTTTGATGACCCACCAATACCATTATTTCCACAAGGACTACAGTGGGTCTACACCTTTGCTGACTCACCAATACCATTATTTCTACAAGGACTGCAGTGGGTCTGCACCTCTGGTGGCCCACCAATACCGTAATCTAGGACAACAGTGGGTCTGCTCTGTGATGACCTACCTACCAATACTCTTCAAAATTTCGACTGACTCTGCTGTGGGTTTGCTCTGTTGTGGACCATTACCTGTATGCATGTCAAGAGTCAGCACTGTCTTTCCGTTGGAAGGACAACACTATTTCTTCAAGACAGCATGGAAATCCACTACTTCTGTGTGCATTTTCTTTTACTGCTCAGACTTTGAGAAAAACACTGCAATTTTACTGTGACGAATGATGAGGACTGTCTTTATGGACTGTGAGAAGAGGTTAGCTTTTGACCAACATTGTATCAATAAGTGTGTGCATTTTATATCTTTGTTACTGTAATTGTGAAAAATTTTTGTCAAATCTGTATTGGCCAGTGCCCAACACCATTTGTAAAAATTTTTTGTGGGGAGCATGGGGGGTATGTAAGTAGGCTGTTTATGTTTTCTTTATGTAAGTAGGCTGTTTAGGTTCTTATATTGGTAACGCCGCCGCCACGTAGCGCTCTCTGTATGAAAATGAAATCACTGGCTGTGCTGTGTGCAGTCTGTGGCTAGTTTGCATTGTTGTCTGCCGTTGTAGAGGGGCAGCTGGATGTTAACAGCGCGTAGCGTTGTTCAGTTGGAGGTGAGCCGCCAGCAGTGGTGGATGTGGGGAGAGAGATGGCGGAGTTTAGAAATTTGTCATGAACTGCTATATTTATATATGATGATATCAAGGTAAATACGTTGTTTGTTCTCTATTAATATCTTTCATTTGCTAACTATCCCTATCAGTAGTTAGTGCCTTCCATAGTTTGAATCTTTTATTTAGCTGGCAGTAGTGGCGCTCGCTGTATTGCAGTAGCTTGAGCAGCGAAGATTTTTGTGAGGTAAGTGATTTGTGAAAGGTATAGTTTAATGTTAGTCAGGGCCATTCTTTTGTAGGGAATTTTGAAAGTCAGATTGCGTTGCGCTAAAAAATATTGTGTGTCAGGTTAAGCACAGTCATGTATAAATGATTAAAAGGGGACGTTTCAAGGTGTCTTATCCGCTGGACAGACAGGCAGACGGACGGACAACAATATGGTTCCGGTTTTACCCGTTGAGGTACAGAACCTAAAAATTGCTCATATTATTTTAAAAACAATTCATTCCACAAACACAAAGAAGTTGTTGTTGTTGTTGTGGTCTTCGGTCCTTAGACTGGTTTGATGCAACTCTCCGTGCTACCCTATCCTGTGCAAGTTTCTTCATCTCCCAGTACCTACTGCAACCTACGTCCTTCTTAATCTGCATAGTGTATTCATCTCTTGGTCTCCCTCTACGACTTTTACCCTCCACGCTGACCTCCAATGCTAAATTTGTGATCCCTTGACGCCTCAGAACATGTCCTACCAACCGGTCCCTTCTTCTCGTCAAGTTGTGCCACAAACTCCTCTTCTCCCCAGTTCTATTCAGTACCTCCTCATTAGTTATGTGATCTACCCATCTAATCTTCAGCATTCTTCTGTAGAACACAAAGATAGAAATTCAAATGTAATAATGTAGTTTCATATTTACATTGATGGAGACTGGTAGCAGATGACTAATTTAAAAATTAAATCAACTGATTAAACACGGTGTGTAGTCGGAAGTCCACAAAGAGAACGAGGTTGTGAAGTATCTGATTATTAGTGTAGCTGTTATGTACCTCCAAGTGCAACGAATATTACCTCAAACACATGATGAAAGTCATTCACCAGTTGTAAAATTTCTCAGTGTGACCCAGAAATTATGTAATTCAGTGTAAAACAACTTAGAAATGCACCGCCAACACAGAGCCTCACTGTAATGTTTATATGCACGGTTTAGCTACGTCGTAGGACTGCGATGGTAGTGACTCAGAGAAAGAACAAAAACGACGCAAGGTACAGCTAGTCGGTCAATATCACGATCAATAAGAAGCAGACATTGCCCTTTGGTCATGTTATACTACTGACAAATGGTGAAGTATATATGATGGAGAACCACATTGTGGTATACGTATATTTACTGTAAACGCCGTTTCGGCCAGATCTCATTATACAAAGGATTACACTTAACCTTCACTGACTGTAGTCCAGAAAATTCTTATCAGCGCTCTGTTAATGAGTGTCTATAGTGTAACAAACCATACACACCCAAATCATTGTTCAGATGTACTAATTTGATTTACTTGAACAAAAGACCAACGCAGGTCAAAGTTGTAAGACAATGAATGATGTAAGTGAAAGCCAGACATAAATCAAAATACAATAAGAGAATAATATTTGAATAACTGTGTAAGTATTCTAGGTATAAAGTATGTCTGTAAGACATTATGCTGATTTAATTATGGGTCGATATGATGGTGTATTGTTCTGCTGAAAGTAGAAGTCACCTGAGGTATTTTGTTGGGCCAATACGCTGATGCTCAGGGCCATACAGTAAGTTCTGTAACGGTAGCCAGTGAGACGAAGACAGATGTCCCAGCATTTCTGTCCAAGAAAATACGGGCTGTATCAAACTGAGGGATTTTACTTGTATTTATAGATGGACACCTGCTACAAACGACAGAAATCTCTGTTGCCATTAATTTAATGATATCGTTCATTTATGTCCCCAGATAAAGAGGAACCGAGACTAAATTCATGTATGCACCTGCAGCTATATCTATACCGTGGACACCTCTGTCAGGTGAGTGGCAAAGGTACTCCTCACTGCACCGCCTTTTAGAACCTCATATCCTTCGATTCGCCTTTGGAGTGTCGGAGGGAATAACTGTGTATTTCCCTCTGTGCATATGGCAATATATCTAATGTTGTCATGAGAAGATATGTAGGGGACTGTCGTATATTCACAGATTGTGCACTTTGTACTGATCCTTGTAGATTTTAAGTAAACGTCCGCAGGAGAATTGACGTCTGTCACAGAGTGTCTGCTACTTAAAGTTTCTTCAGAATTTCGGTGGCTCTCTCTTGTAAATGACACAAACCCGTTACCTACCCAGCAGGGCGAGCTGTTTCGACGAATTTCATTGACGAAATCTTCCCTGGATATCAACTGAGTGGGCAGAAGATGAAGAGCAGGAAACCTGTTGAAACGTTTCTGCGAGGGGACGCTGCCATTCGGCAGATTCAGAGGAGCTTTCATCAAAACTGTGACCGTCTCTTCTGCCCTTGTTTTTATAGTATCAGTATAACAGTATTGGTAGTACAAATGTTTCCAAGCCTGTATGCCTTCGTGAGAAAAATGTCACACTGGGTCATGGCAGGAGATCTGAACACTTTTTCTTTTGCTCAAGCATTCTGTCAGTTCAAATTGTTGATAGCAAAGACGATGTTCTTTCGTTAGAGACAATGCGCTTAAGCTCCAGCCTGTTGCAATGTGAATTTCACTATATTTCTTCAGAAGTGGCGTTGAAACATCGCGCGCTGACTGTTAAGATTGTTCGTGGCGGTCACTGTGCCATCGGAAATAGAATTTCGGACACTGTAGTTGAAAAACCTTCATGTTTGACGATTTTCTACGGTTTCTCAAGGTCCCAGCAGCTAACTCAAATGTTACTTCATCACTGCAGGCTAAGAACGAAAAAAGCGGTCGTCTCTCAAAATAGTTCCGGATGTCAGTACCTATCATTTCCTAGTATATAAACAAACATCGTCTGGATCACTTTTTTACTACCAACTACCGGGTTTAATCTGTGCTGCATATCATCTTCAGGTCTGGCTCTGCAAAGTGCCGTTTGTTAACTAACTTAAACAAGAAAGGTTGTGGGTGGGGTAAAAAATATTGTATTGTCACGTGAGTATAATTATTTTTACCCCACCCACAACCTTTGTATTGCGGCTCCAATCCTGGAGATGACTGCAGCCTAGACTGAGAACGGTAATGGCTAACAAAAGATGGGATACCAGAGGTATTTTTACAACAACAGGGATCACGGTTTCCTACGACATGGCTTCAGTTATACAACCCGTCCTTTTGTTACCGACACAAAGAGGTCGGTATGGTTCCACAACAAATGGCCCCGACTGCCTCCTAGACTAATTAATATATATTCTTGGGTCACTCCAACGGCGGTGAACAAGTACGAGGAAATCCACAGCAGATGATCCTTTTTGCTCACAAGACAGGCAATCTCATTTCACGAATGTGGAGTATTTCAAAAACAATTTCGACTGTTAACAATCAATTTTCGAAAGATGCTACGAAACGGGAACAGATCCTAAAATACTAAAAATATTGAACGATGACTCTATATAATTACATTAATACTGTGTGTGTCTATTGCCAGTAACATGGTCAACAACAGAATTCGTCAGTAATCTAATTTGTGCTGGAAAAGTACTTTCAAGAGCAACAAAAAATCTTCACCGGTCTCGTCTGAGACAAACGTGGTCCCACAGCAAAAGATCAAAGAGGTGATGGCCAAGGAAAGGTTTATCACCGTACTTCATCTCTCCTATAACCTTTGGAATATATGTTATGGTTGATCTGTGCCGCAAACTGCACAGTGTGCAAACAGATTACTTACGGAGGTATAATCATCGCGTGTGACCATTATTCACTTGCCTTATTAGCATTTTCGAGGCTTCATTTATGGTAGTAAAGTCAGAGTAAATTTGAGAAACAGCTATCTCTGACGAAGACGTACACCTTTATGTACGTTAAGCCCTTTAATCTATGTTGATTAGTTGTTTACTTGTAAAAATTTATATAATTTTTTGGCATAGTCGTATGTTTCTCGTTAAACATTCTCTGCATTATAAGGGGCAGTCAAATGAAAACGAGGCAGATGGAAAAAAAAGGAACTGTTTATTATGTCACCTCATGTCGCCATAACAGTGAAAACCGTTATTCCAGTGTGAGACAAGCCGGTCAATGCCCTTACGGAAAAATTTTTGCCGTTGCCAACGGAATCATGTTTGTACACAGGCTTGCACCTCTTCGTCCGAAGCAAATCGACAGCCACGAATGTCTTTCTTCAGGGCTCCAAAAGTATTAAAAATGCCAGGGGAGTGATCGTGACTGTATTAAAGATGTGGGAGAGCCCACATGTTGCACAAATTTCGCTGGGAAGCCCCTACACACTCCCTATGCAGTCCCGGTCTCTCCACATGCGGATTCCATATTATTTGAGATCTGAAGAAAGACATTCGTGGTCGACAATTTGCTTCGGACGAAGAGGTGCATGCCAGGATACAGTCAGGAGCCGGAGGCATTATTTCGTGAAGCCACTGACCATCTCGACTCATAGCAGGATAAGTATATTTACGGATCTGACTTTTAACTTTGAAATAATAAACATTTGACTTCCTTTCTTCCATCTGTCTAGTAGCATTTGACTGACACTTACAGATAACAACTGGGATGAGCTACATCGAATCACTCATACAGCTTACGATTTGTCATCTGAATCTCTTTCTATGTGTGTAATAAACAATGTGTTCCCTACCCAGCTGATACCCCTACACTCTTTCTAAAAGCCAGTGTATAGTGACCAACTCCACTCTGTATTCTGGTAATTGTCTCGTTTGTGCCAGCGCTAAGTGCGTTAAATTGTTTTCAGAGCTGAGTGATCACTTTACACGGAGCAGCACACAGTAATGCAGCAGTTCCATTAGCCTTAAAAAATGAGAGAACGTCTCTTGCAAATAGGTGACGGTACAGGTTCCTCCACCTTCGTACTCTACGCCTAAAAGGTAGCGAAGCCTCCTGCGAGTTCTCTTTTATTGCGTTCGATTTAATACGGTAATGGTTTTCCGATTGGCACGGCTCATTAACAGGAAAGCTGTTACAGCTTCGCTGCTTTTCGCTGAAACTTTATGGAAGAATTCACCTTTATCAGGTTCAGGAATAGGAGAAAACATGGACAAGTTAAGCTAATATGAATTTGTATTTCACATAAAATAGTATTGTACTTCGGAAATACGTCTGCATATTACAGCCACCATACGTCACCCACAAGACTGAATAAAGTAGTGACAAAACGCCTTCTGGATTTCCCCAGAAAATTTGAAACCTTGCAAAATCGTCATCAAAGTATACTGGTCATTACATCGTAAGCCTTCAACTTGAAAAATTCTGTGGTCCACTTCCGGTACAACGGAATCTGTTGCAACTTGCTAGTTTTGAGCAAAGTATGATAAATTGATAATCGCATAAATAACAGACCAATTAAAATTTGCTCAAGTACCATCAAAGAGTGTTGAAACACGCAAAAAGATTAAAAACCAAAAAATATAGTTTCATCCTCTTCAATACGCGTTTTACGTCTTGATTACATTAGCTACAGAAAATGTAAAAATCTTATTTTGGGAACTCAAATAAACAGATGTTTGACACCGATGTAGCAAATGAACTGTAGCAGCGTATGTTAAAGACGCGTTGCACTGTCCCATAAATTCAAAAATAAATTAAATATGCGGATATTATGACTGAAATCGAAATATTAATTCATAATGTAAAGGGTATATAAAATGTTTTAAGTAGCATAAGAGCACTTTTAACCACAAAGTAAGTAAACAGGAAGTAATTAGTATTACACTGTACTTGCAAAAAAAAAAAAATGATTTCCCATGATCTGTACTCGTGCACATCGATTTCTGCAAACGTGATTATCACACAGTCCTTTCACGAAGGCCTTTTCCTCTCTTTCATATCACACGTGCCAACGTTTATACCGTACCATCGTTTTGTCGTTTCCCCACGAATCCAAAATCCTCAAGGTCTCCAGAAACAACGCGTCTCAGTGTTCGAATTCTGGTCTGGCACAAATGTTTCTCTCGTTTCATTTCTGACCATAGCATGCTCACACCAATCTACACGTGATAAATAATTGTGTATTTTAACGTCCCTCCGCGAGTTGCCAATGAAAAAAAATGGTGCTTATTTCGACTCCCAATGAAACACAGAATCTCTCATCACCTCATTGCTCGTTCAAATATGTCACTCCTAATTTCTGGTGAAAACCAATTCGATGGGTAACATCTCTTAATGTGCATTCAACAACGATGATATTTGCAGATTCAGCCAGTAGAGAACTTTTCGCCACAGATTTCCAACATATCATATCTCACTACTGATTAAACGAAAAAAGGTTTAACGCCTATTCGCGGCTACACAACAACAGCGATAGGTCTCGAGTTCGAATCACTGTAAGGCAGAAGTGTTTGATTTCGTCATTTCCGTTTGAATCACGTCGCTACTACTGAAAAATTTCCATATCTGAAATTTAATTGCGCTTAGTTAAGAATCGATTAGGTCTTGGTTTCGAATCCCCATAATTTCAAGCTCAAATCTGAACACATTTTGTTATTTGTTAATGATACCACATTTAAGGTTTTTCACGGTTACCTAACATGGGCAACAGTTGCTGCATGCGAATCCTACATACTGGCCCAGTAAAAAAATTTTCGTCACCTAATTTCAAGTTGAAACTTGATTTTTCAAACGTAATTTAATGCAATTAATTTGAGTTCAGAAGCGTTAAGGACTGTGTCATGCCTAATTATGTGTTTGTCGGTATTTTCATTATCGTGGTATTAATTGATGTCTGCACTTATTGCCGTTCTCTAGTGATTTCTTGTAGTAACCATTTTGTATAGTCAAACGACAATACTGAGAAGGGGGCAGAGGACCTGCAGAAAGTTAGCATTCATACAACTTGTAACGTTACCGGCCGTTACGAAAGTTGCAGTCGCTGGTAATGTTAACCTTCTGTGAAGTGTTTAGGCTGACCTTGACTATACCTAGTGACTAGGAGTCAGACTATCATTTCGTAATCGCGATGTAAGTCAAACAGTAACAACAGCAGAGCAAACTGGTTTTGAACTAACGTTATACTAATACGAAAGTAGACTGTAATTATATATAAATGCTATCGCCAGCATAATTAGGCAATGCGGTATCGAATCTAATGACAATGCGGGAATAAACTTCACCTAAGAAATCTGATCTCACTTGATATCCTAGCTAATCTCTTCTAAAACAGTTACTCTCAATATTATACAGCAACTTGTCCTAGCGAACAACACGACAGCTAACCCTTATGTAGAACATTGAACGGCCAGTAAATGTAGCACTATACAAAGTCTCACATTAACACTCACTATTGGCAAAAACTACTGTGGAGTACAATGAATAGATGCAGAAGGGCATATGAAGCTGCTAACAAACTCAGACTGCTGATAGCATGAATTACTATTATTTTAATTAGATATCACAAAAAAGATTATGATTTGAAAGAGTACCGATTACTATGGGCTTCAGAAATTTGTACATGAAGTTACTCCATACAAATGGGCTGTAAAGTCATTATTTATATGAAACGTTTTGATGCAAAATAAACGATTGTACTGGCTGCTACATTTGCTCAGAAGGAGCCTTTACTTTCAGTTATCACATATGTTAAGCAGTTTAACTAGTATGGTTTTAAGAACCATAATCAGTTGTAAATCGTAACAAACAAAATTAAGAAAATGGCACAAAACTTTACTAACAACATTATGTGTAATGAACAACGCAATATTAGTTCAACAGATAAGGGGAAATAGTAACTAGTATCTCGTTGGACTCAAAGTCAAACTGGCTATGTAATGACTACACAACTTCAAAACCTACTTTAAAACAACGTATACAAACAAATAAAAGTTTACAAACTTGTTCAAAGTTAGATAAAACGGCTGCTTTTTTATAACTTTTACTTACAGACAGCTATAAACACTTTATATTTTTGTCATTTATTATTTCAATAGCAGCTTCTAATTTAAGGAAAAGCTTTCTTTATGAACATACTTTAGAAAACTTTAAGATTAAAAACTATGTGGAGTAAATCATTTATAACTTTACAGATGACCGAACAAACTTCATACTCCACAAAGTTAATAAAACTGCAAAAGTGTCTTACTGTCAAAATTGTTGGTTTAATGAAAACAGGATACTCTAAATTAATTCACTTGGAAAGGACACTGTCTAGGAATGTGGCTGGGGTTAACGACGGGTGTGCACGCGTAAGTTAGATGTTCCAGAAGAAGTTATTGTTGAATACATAATACCTGGTCCATTGGATGGGGATATATAGATAATAGTTCTGCTGAAGGTGGTGGCGCTTGTCGCAAACTGGAGTGGCTATAAAACTGGCGGTAAAACAACCATAATTCTTGATGTTAGCCACGCCCTGATGTAGTTCATCTTGGCGTCGTAAATTTTACCAAACAGGGCCAATAACGTTACCATGGTCGACAGGCCACTTTAAATTCCATTCTATAATAATTTAAGTGCTCGCAAGGTCTTCTTACCTGTATTTATACATCCAAATTGACCACAATAGCTGACCAACGCTGCCGCTCACCAGTCAGTATCACAGAACTCGATTCGCAACTCTCCACAAAGGAATCAAGCGCCTTACGCGACAAGTCCGCCTTTTCCAAACCCCACCCCAAACTACTTCCGTAGCGACAGATTTCATATTTATCTTTCCTACTGATGGACCAGTAAAAAATACACAGATTTTACAAATTATTACATTCTCAGAGTATTACGTATAAAACCAGAGGTGCAGTTACAAAATAATGTGCTAAAACGTTAATATAATTGATATAATTATTACATTTTTACACAATCAAAGGTCTTGACTATACAGATACACCGGTGTCCAATGTCAGAAGAGGATCTACACTGAATGTACATAAATCTTTCGATTATTGATGTTACAAACTGCCGCGCGGGAGTAGCCGTGCGATCTAAGGCGCTGCAGTCATAGACTGTGCGGCTCGTCCCGGCGGAGGCTCGAATCCTCCCTCGGGCATGGGTGTGTGTGTTTGTCGTTAGGATAGTTTAGGTTAAGTAGTGTGTAAGCTTAGGGACTGATGACTTTAGCACTTAAGTCCCATAAGATTTCAGACACATTTGAACATTTATTACAAATTCAGGTGAAACTCAATTCTGATCTTTCGGATACTTTTGGGCATGAAAGTACATAATGGACACATTTAGTATACTGAAGACACGAGAAGACGAAAGCCGTAAAAGAGACGCTCAATGAATAAGCACAACACGTCATTATCTGTATAGGAATTGGTTTCATATCGAATATTCTTTAATTTGTGGAATGTAAATCTTTTTGTTGCAGAAGCTAGTGAAACATACTGACTAAGCAGTCAATGTAAAAAATAGTTAATCTGGATCCTGATAAACAGATTACCTCGTTCCACGATTACGCAGTTACAATATTCAGTTTATTTCTACTGTAATGTTAAACACTGGTTTCTTAACCATGTCACAGACTTCTGTGCTGTTATGGAATAGGCGCTCCATACTTCGACTGAGGTAGCAACGAACAGCTCTTGCTGTTATGTGTTTATCTCCCTGTCGTTGCCGTACCGCCAATGGGTATCAGTTTTTGTAGTAGGTAATGCAGATCTGTAAGAAATACGGTTTCAAATCCTTTCTGTTTAGTACCGATACAACAATGGGCAGTTTATTACAAACGCTGTGCAGTTTCATTGTCAGGATTTTCGTTGCCATCCCGTCTGTGCTCTAGAAGTCATATCCCTCCCAATAGCTGTAATGGAAAGACGCATCTAAATGAGTCGATGTGTGGCTCAAAGCTTCTGTGTTAATAAAGTGAAAGACACCGAGCAGAGAAAACGTTCTGACCATTTGCTTAATAGCCTGTTGATCCTGGTGTGAAACTCTAGACAGTAGCGTGGCATGGGGTCCGAAAGACCTTCGTACGTTTCCGAAAGTATGTGGTACCAGAAGCCTACGCACAGGTCACGAGCCAGTGTTTTAAGGGCGGGGAGCTCGATAATTACGAGATGGGTTTCATCCGGTCCAGAACAAGTAAGCCTGGAGGGCAAGGCATGACGTTTAGCTCACTATCAAGTTCCCGTAACCACTATAGCATGATCCTAGTCTTGCTACACGGACAGTTATCCTGGTGGAAGTTGTCACCGCCGCTGGCGGAGACACCAAGCATGAAGGGATGCTCGTGGTCCGCAGTTACACATTGTCAAGGAATGCCGTGTTAAAAAGTCCCACGTGCAGACTGCTGATTTTCTGAATGCGATCGTAGGGGCCATCGATAATATTAGCAATCTGGACATGGGTTTGTAACGTTTGTCGTATTTTACTGTACATAGAGTAAGATTTTTGTGTCTTTATAGTTTTGTTTGTACTTAGGTTTATGTTCTTCTTTGCACGTTTGTGATGTCACTGTGACTTTTGCTTGATTTCTTCTTGCCCATTTAGGAATTAATTAAACGGTATCCTTAACAAATTGTGATGTCTTGAATATGCTAGGTAAACGGAATAAATAAAGGCGATCTTGAGCTCGTCAGAGTTCAGTTAAACATGAATGTTTCGCTAAGGACTCTCTAGCGCAGGGACTTTGTCGAGCACATAATTCACGTGACGAGGCCTTCGTGGCTATCTGGACTTGCCCACACCGCAAAGGGAGGTAGAGTAATAAAATTAATCCCTTAATTCTGATCACAGATTCGAACTCCGAATGAAATTCCCAGTAAACTGAAACCATCTCAGAGCCCTCATTTAACTAACTGAGAAGTCATCAATCTTAAATACACACTTAAGAGTACTAAACTAATTTTCCCCACGTCCGCAGGCACTACCGGGCTACAGTTTACATAGAGGAACATTGATTGGACGGAGTTGGATAATTTTGGCATTCGCAGTTTACTTAATGAAAAAAGAAACACCTAAGATAGCGATATATACCCTGGTTTGCTGGCCGTCATGCGGTGGAGGAGCGTACAACGTCTCCAGCGTTCTGGGAAATAGCTCCAGTTCGGGTCACCTAACCAGAACGAACTCAAGTTGATTAGTTGCTTTGGGGAAGGAGAACAAACAGCTAGGTCATCGGTCCTAAACAAATAGGAAAGGATGGGGATGGAAGTCGGTTGTGCCATGTCAAAGGAGACGTCCGGGAATGTGCCTGTGGTGATTTACGGAAATCACGAAAACCTAAACCTGGATGGCCGGACGCCACCAACCTATGTTAGGTTGGGTGCAAGGAGGTTTTTGTATAACGCGTAGGTGCACTTTAGTTCATTGACGGAGTCGTTAAGTAGTCCAGAGAGCACGCCTCAGGCCCATTTCGTTGCAGTTTCTAAAGGTGTCAACATCGCGATGTTCATCGTCCAGCCCTTATCGCCATTTTGTGGCAGGTGTTGTTTTCCATTACCTTTGGAGTAGCCTTGTCTCAGCCATCTGCGAGATGACCAGGATTTTCAGAATTACGGAGCCCTCTGCAACTACAATAGTTGCGTCTCTGCTGTTGCTACGTTTGCATCGCGAGATACCAGCGCTACGATCCCACATGTAGTGAGGTAAGTTCTATTGTCTGTCTCCGCTACTATGATCTTACGGGATGGAGCAGATAGGTGTGGGCCAGACGAGTTGATACGACTGAACGTGAATGTATGCGTATAACAACATCCCCTGACGGGCACACCTCGTGTACGCCCGTGACCGTGTCAGTGTGAGTGGAACAGGGGAAAGGGGACTACGGTACTCACAGGGGAGCAGCAGGTGTTCGTTGTGGAAAATGGCTCTGAGCACTATGGGACTTAACGTCTAAGGTCATCAGTCCCCTAGAATTTAGAACTAACCTAAGGACATCACACACATCCATCCCCGAGGCAGGATTCGAACCTGCGACCGTAGCGGTCACGCGGTTCCAGACTGAAGCGCCTAGAACCACACGGCCACACCGGCCGGCATTCGTTGTGGAAAGTCATGGGAATGGTGTGGTCAGTTGTTTCCTGAGAAGTTTAATGGTGTGTAAGTGTCAACAAAGAGGGGGGGAAAAATTCCGAAACGTGCCAGCACACCAGAAAATGTGGCTCCAGTTCACAAGAAATGCTTCAGAGTCCTTTCAACTCACCCCAAAGTCTGTCGCAAGAGACTGGCTTATCACTTCAATCATGTGGACGAATACTCCACCTGGTCCTGCACATACATCCGTTTCGAGTGTCTGCAATAAAACCAGCTGATGCTCCTCAGTGCCTCCAATTTTATGAGTGACTGTTCACTCAGATAACACTGGATGGCTTGGACATGGCTCTGTTCTATATGTCTGATGAAGCCTAGTTTCACCTGAGCGATTATATCAGTTCACAGAATAAAAGTTCTAGGCAGCGGTGAATCCTCATATCTTTCAGGAAGCACCATTGCATGATGAGAAGGTTGGGGTTTAGGCTGCAATATCCCAAGCTGAATTATTGGTCGCATCTTCCCTCATCAGATGCTGACTTCAGCAAGCCACATTGCCAACATCTTGAAACCGTTTGGGGCAGTATCAACGGAGGAGGAAAGGACCTACAGTTTTCTCCAACATGATCGAGCAATTTCCCATACAGCTAGCCGAACCTTTACACAGCCTTCATGCCTGATAGAGATGTTAGCAGAGGCGCTATCTGACCACCTGGAATACCTGATCTGTGTGCGATTCCTTTGTGTGGTGCTCAAGTCTAAGGTGTATCGTAACAACCCTCATAGTCTTCTAGAACCACAGCAGAACATTTTGGATGAACGTGCAACAGTTCCAGCAGTCCAGCTTGGATCTGGCATCAGCAACTTGCTGACCGGTACCCTAAAGTGCCAAGATGTGTGTGGTGGTCACTTTCAACATGTGATATAGTTAGGTTAGTACTGTATTTCCTTTCCTCTGCTGTGTTTCCATGTATTCTGGAACCCTGTTCTCAGGGTCACTTTTATTTGACCCCCCCCCCCTCCCAGTTGTATTTTTGACTCATGGCTAGCTTCTTTCCTAATAGTGTTTCATATTAATTCGCTTCGCTCTCTGTCTGGGGACAAGCTTCCATTTTCAAGACGTTATTCCTTGTGTGACCTTTTGATCTTTTGACTTGTCCTCAGCAAGTCTATTGGTCACTTAGCGGCTGCGTTATTGTGAGTGATAATTTAGGAAACTTGAGGGAGGAGAACCTCTATTTTAAGTGTTAATTTCTAAGTAGATATAATGCCCGACTGTAGTGACTTTCATTGTTATCTAGTTTACCTGCTGTCTCTTTTTGTTAATCTATTCCTTAGTATGTGAGGAAACACCAGCTGTAAGAAACTAAGTCCGACGCCTGCAACAGAAGATCAGCAGATGTATGATCTGCTAGGGAACAATGACAGTAGGTACATCTCCGAATGCCATTTCTTCCGTCTTTTGATAATCGGTATTAATTCACACTCTCAAAAGTAGAGACGACAAAGGTCCCAGCCACAGCTACAACTCTTCATCCAACAACACATTGTAAAACTCATTGAGGCACGTGGTTGCGCTTTGGGGAAATAAAATAACAGTTACGGCACCTCTTATCTGTGTCTTTTTCCTGAGCGGTGATAGCGTTGTTATTTTGGATACCTTGTTTTAAAATCTACCTTAGGAGAAGCTTACTGTACTCTCTATAGCCATTGATTCAGTATCCCTTTGATATGAATTATTCTGTGAATATTTAATTTTTAATATGCACAGTGATTTACATGGTTAGTTGCGTTCCGGATATTGTTTAGGCTGTCATTATTTTCCGCATTAACTTCCATTTTCATTGTTCTTCAGTGGTGGGGTGCATTCAACTTGATATTATCACGTGTACAGTTTGTGTAACTCTGGTATTTTATCTTGTAGTAAACTGGGTGGCCAGGTAGCTTTTCGCAGAAGTCGGCCCTGAATCAGCCATCGAGTATTGCTCGTCGTGTTTATCACACATATTGATTTTAATGTTTTCTTGCTGTCTCTCAATTTTAAATTTTCTTACTGTGTAAGAGTGTGAAATTCGTATTGATTATTGTCCCTCACATTTCAGGGCGTTTCCTTTGCCAATACCTGTGAAAATAAAGAAAAAGTACGGCAGAATTTTATACTTGATGGCCAGGCCGTTCCATTTCCTGCTCCATGCGTTGCTAACATACAATTCGTTTATAGCGTGAAGTGTCCATAAATCCACCACTGCTGTTCAACCTCACGCTGGTCAGTTCTCGTAATCTTTTGACTATTCAGAGTATTCCTGTTAACTTCAGCCTTCTAGCGCTCATCTTAAACATTTGACTATACAATTTCCGAAACTTCCAGCTAAAAAGCATCATATAATTACTCGTCTCTCTTCACACGCCCACTCACTCACTTCATCTCTCTCTCTCTCTCTCTCTCTCTCACACACACACACACACACACACACACACACTAACCCCCACACGTACGTAAAAACAGAAAATAGAAATCAAATACTACACCTTTATCGAACACCAGACACTCTGGTAATCAGGAAAAATCATTGTAGGTTTCACTTTAAATACGCGATATTTCATCAACTGTAAAGCTGTAACTTACTTACTTATGTGACATCTCTTTTGTTCTCGAAATCTAAATGTACATCTAAACCCCATAACGTACCTTACGGTGTGATGCGTGAGACGTCGTGTATCATAATTATCACGCTCCCCTCTCCCCACATCCCCTCTCATCATTCACTCCCACCTTTTCTGTTTAATAGCGTATCTAACTCTTGCTATGCAATGGACACCGAACTGAATTTTATGGCACGTCTCTCAGTCGGAAGACGGACGGTTTTGTTGTATGAAAGACGCGATTAAAATTAAAATCTCGGAAATTAACCTAATAAACACAGTAGCAACAGAGTATGGCGTGGGATCCGGTCTGTAGAAATTCTCAAGCCGGCGCGAGACATATATGTCGTCTAATTTCACCGACGGATTGTGTATCTGCGAAGTCACAGATAACGCCAACTTGACAAGGGGCGAAGAATATTTGGTCGAAAGTTCGTGAGATTTTGTCCACTCGAAGCGGTTGATAGCCAGAAAGTGGCGAGTGTAAATGACTGGTTGCGACTGGCAGGCCTAATAAACACAGTGATAGGAACTTGTGAGCTACTCTGATAAGCCAGAACATTATGACCACCGACCTACTATCGATAGAAACATGCCCAGGCGATAGCAGAATCACTCGGCGGCGAATGACTGCTAGTCACTCACACACGCACGAAGAATGTAGTGTCAGTGAGCGTGCTATGCGGGTGTAGAACGAGGAAGGAGGGCGACCTATTTGAGTTTGACCGAGCACAGACTGTGATGGCTCGGAGGCTCGCAAGACCCTTTCGCAAAGTGCACGGCTTGCTGGGCGTTCGACAAGTGCTATTGTGAGCGTCTTCAATACGTGGCGATACCAAGATGAAACCACGTCCAAACGTCATAGAGTTGCGCGGTGACTACACATTACCGATGTCGGACGTTGTTGGCTGGCCAGGCTGATAAAACACGACAGGTGGCGAATTGTGGCGTAATTGACCTCAGGGTACAGCAGGGTACAGCCCCCGGCCGCTATAGCATAGCGGTTCTAGGCGCTTCAGTCCGGAACCGCGCTGCTGCTACGGTCGTAGGTTCGAATCCTGCCTCCGGCCTCGATGTGTGTGGTGTCCTTAGGTTAGTTAAGTTTAAGTAGTTCTAAGTCTAGGGCACTGATGACCTCAGATGTTAAGTCCCATAGTGCATAGAGCCATTTTTAAGATTACAACCATGTCGGAGCACACGCAGAGCGCCGAACACTCATAACGATGAACCTCCGCAGTCGACGGCCCATGTATGTGCCAATATTAGCACGACGACATCGGCAACTACAATTCAGTTGGGTACATCACCATTGGCACTGAACGGTAGCGCAGTGACAGAGCGTTGCGCGGTCTGATGAATCATGATGGCGTTGGGACTGCGCGAATCCGTCAACTTCTAGGGGAAAAGCTTCTTGATACATTTATTGGGAGACGGAGTCATGCTGGCAGCGGCGAAATTATGCTCTTGCATACAGTCACGTGTACATTCATGTGTCCAATGCAGCTCGTTCAAGACACCATTACGGCCAGGGAGTATAGTGCCCTGGTTGCCGACCACGTATATTCCATCATGCCGATCATTTTTCCCGACGGCAGTGGCATTTTGCAACAATACAATGCGCCATGTCACAAGTACAGGAGTGCGATGGAGCAGTTTGAGGAACACAGTGGCGAGTTTCAATTGACGAGGTGGCCTCCCAGCTCTCCAGATCTGAACCCAATTGAACACACGTGCGGCGTGATTGATGGTGACGTCAGAGCACATCGCTCCCCTGCCCAGAATTTACGGGAATTAGGTAACTTGTGTGTGCAGATGTTGTACCAACTCTCTACAGCGACCTACCAAGGCCTCATTGCATCCTTACCACGGCGCGTCGCCAGTGTTAGCCGTACCAAAGGTGGACATACCGGCTATTAGGTTGGTGGTCATAATTTTGTGGCTGCTCATTGTATAATGTGACGAGGACTAACAAATCGTCTGAAATTGTTTTTACGTACTGTCAATACTTCATCGCATTTCAGACTTGCATCTGGAGCGTCATTACAAACTCTTACAGTATTTCGATTGACAATTATCCACCGGCCGGTGTGGCCGATCGGTTCTAGACGCTTCAGTCTGGAACCGTGCGACCACTACGGTCGCAGGTTCGAATCCTGCCTCGGATGTGTGTGATGTCTTTACGTTAGTAAGGTTTAAGTAGTTCTAAGTTCTAGGTGACTGATGACCTCAGATGTTAAATCCCATAGTGCTCAGAGCCATTTGAACCATTTTGACAGTTATCCAGTTACTGGGAAGAATGGTCGTTGACTCATTTACTTGTGTGTTAGGGTGCATAACTATTCCGTGAGACGCCAAAACAACATGACCGACAGCTTCACTGAGAAGTTCAATGCGAATTCGTAACAGCTACAGTTATAATAACATAAAATTTATGTCGATGAAGCAAAATGCAGTGAAAGCCGAGTGTAATCCAACACAGAGATCCCGGATTATCTGTCAATTCAGCTGAATAAGATTCAGGCAATTCGTCTCTCATATTAATATGAGAGTAGCTAATCGTGCCATTTGCTTACTATGTGTTTGAGAAAACTGATATACCTTTTTAATAATCACATAACCACTTCGATAGCTTCACTCATGTAGTAGATCTGTCATATCTGTCACCTACTGATGAAGCTCACAATTGTCATTCGAGAAGTAACTTTCACTGCTGCGAAAATGTCATTTCGACATGATGACCTTTCTGTTTCACCGGCGTACCATCCTGATTACTCTTTCGGCTTGAAATGCCAAGCTCTCTGAGATGAGAGTACAGCTCAGTGGGATTTGACATAGCAGTGTGGAGCATCCATTAGCTCTACGCTCCATACCGACAACGCAGTTGCGTAACAAACCTGGCGACAAAGCTGATTGTTAATGGAACCGCCGACCCAGATGGCTTGTCACACAAACACCTGTCTATGCTAAGCCCTTTGTGGTCGTAGATCTTCCACAAATCACTCCGCTGGTATTGGTTGTTGACATTTCCGAGGAATCAAAGGGTTCGCCTGAAAGCTGCCACTAATGAATTGCCTTACTCTACATAGCGGGATGCACTCGTTCCAGTTTTGCTTCACGATGAAACGAGGCTGAGAAGATATCGGGAACACGATGTTAATAGCTAGTTCTACGCTCCTTGACTAGAAAGTTAGAATCTACCATGTTGTAGACTTAGAGAACGTTAGTTGCGGTTAGCTGTAGTTGGAGGAGGGCAGGAAAATTTATTGATTTTGGGCGTTGTGACGCATCTTCCTGCTATTCGCTTTAAATGATTTAAGGCAGCTTCATAAAAAGTACTTGAGGATGACTGAGTATTGAAATCACACATCTTGAGAATACAATTCATGTTGTTAATCACACCGGCAAATCGCTCAAAAATGTTTTCAGAGGCTCTGAAATGGCGAGACAGTTTGCGAAAATGTGAGTATTCGACTTATTATAAACACGTAAACTTCGTATGTCATCACTCGTGTTAGCACTGTTATCCTAAAGCAACTTTGCAGCTAGTTTCCTGCGCTTAATAATCAAGTCACTCCAGAATGAGATTTTCACTCTGCAGCGGAGTGTCACTGTTGTGAGATTCAGTTTATAGACCCTAGACCATGTCGCTCCTCTCACCAGTGAGCATGTGGCTTATTAGTGGAATTTAGTTTGTTTATTTCCTCCAAGAACTTTATATAGGGCCCGTAAATTATACTAATGCCACAAGCCACGATCATATTTACAGTAATAAAATCATATACAATAATGGCCATAGTGAGAGATTGTATGTATTACGTAATTTGAAAGTTCATTAATTGTTTTGAAAATAACAGTTGCAGTAGTATTGAGGGGGCCTGTTAGTTTCTTTGTTTCATGCGTCGTCACAAATTGCTCTCTTGCGCCATCCTCTTTATCTCGAAATAGCACTTGCACCGAGTCTCTCTTAATTTTTAAAGCACGTGGCAGGCATGGTACAGTAACCAGTGATATACCGTGAAGAAACAGTTACTCTTGACCGCTGGGACGTGTTTATTGTTATACGACGAGGAAATAATCATTCTTGATTCTGCTGCGCGGGATTGCCGCGCGGTCAGGGGCACATTGTCATAGTCCGTGCGGCTCCCCCCTTCGGAGGTTCGAGTCCTTCGTCGGCCATGGGTGTGTGTGTGTTGTCCATAGCGTAAGTTACTTTAAGTTAGGTTAATTAGAGTGTAAGCGTAGGGACCGAAGTTCTAAGCAGTTTCGACCCACAAAAAAAAAGCTTGATTATTTATTTACCAGTGACGCGTTTCATCTGATTCCGGCATCTTCAGACTGGCCGAATATTAGATGATGTTAGGTACATGGGATATGGAGCACGTAGTTCGTCCCAGCAAATAATTTCCCTTGCCAGATTTATTGAAATATTGCGCGGTGTCCTTGTTGAGGCACGCGACGTACTCCAGTGAATTGCCAAACAGGATGAGGTCCAAATAGATCCGTCGTTATGCAAACACGTCAGAGGCTTAGTTGTTGATATCCGGGATATGTACATAGCAGTACGCAGTTTACAGCAGTGGACTACACTTTTTCCGAACGGTGGAACAAGTCCAAAATAACATAGAAAGTAAGGTTTGAGAAAGTTAACGATTGTAATGGTTATGAGGGATATAAAATTCTGGCAGATATCATTCTGCAAGACTCTCACTTGGAGGTAATGACGGAAGGCACTCTAAAATCAAAAACATCCACATTTATTAAAGGTGGTAGCGTGACGTCATATTCGCCCTAGTGGGGAAGAATGTAGGAAGACGCGCCATTGTTCGAGGAGAACGCGGCTTGGAACACAAGCCTATGGACGTGCCGTAAGACGGCTCCCCAGTTGCGGGAAATTTGGTTTGTCTTTGCACATACAGGTAGATTGGTGTTGTCAAGAGCAAGCGCCGCAGGAAGTGCATTTGTATAGTGATTATAAGTGTTTTTTGCTTGGTCACATGGTCAGAGCCTTAGACAATGTTAGACAAACTCAAAGCTTTTGCCAGTGCCAACGGTCTTGCCACAGTGGTAACACCGGTTCCCACAGATCACCGAGGTTGAGCGCGGTCGTGCTGGGTTAGCACTTCGATGGGTGACTGTCCGGTCTGCCGAGTGCTGTTGGCAAGCGGGGTGCACTCAGCCCTGGTGAGGCAAACTGAGGAGCTACTTGATTGACAAGTAGTCTCGTAAACTAACTGATATACGGCCGGGAGAGCGGTGTGCTGACCATATGCGCCTCCATATCCACATCCTGTGACGCCTGTGGTTGAGGACGACACCGCCGTCGGTCGGTCCCATTGGGCCTTCCAAGGCCTGTTTGGACGGAGTTTTAGTTTAGTTTAGCTTTTGCAGTTGCGCCGCCGTTTGTATCATGCAAGTACGTTAAGTTAGTTGTCTTTACTATTCCACAGTGTGCTGTCTCACTGACCATTTGGTAGCGACAAGGAAAGATTTCACTCATTATATCTTCGTTGCACCAAAGTGCCGGCGCTTCCACAACTATCCTGGTGGTGTATAGTATCAAGTCTGACGAGGCAGGTACAGGTTCGAACAGGGTCAATGGTGGGAGATTATTATTGTGATTTCTGCTGCAAGTAACTGGTCTTACGTGTTGGTAGTTTCGGGACGAGAGGCAAAAGATATGCTCGCGAGTGTACTGTGAATTCTGGTAGCAGCAGCTCGTACTTCATAGCAGGACAGTAACGAATGTACGCGCACGAAACTGGAAGACACTGGGCCTCGACAATATAACAAGATTTTACCAGCTTTGTCTATGGTTTATTTATCAGGAGAACCACTTTCATCCTCGGCATTCACAAGCTAGTGTAAAACGTGCAGTAAGCTTTCCTGTGGGTACGTCAGCTATGTTTGACAGGTGTGGATGATAGATTTGGACTTCATCTTTGCAGAAAAATAAAGGTACCTCTACCACACACATGATCTATGTACCGTTGTTAGAAGACATCGTCCTGATACAGGCAGTTGACATGTTATGCGTTGCTAATTAGAGTTTGGACCATTAGCATTTCCTCTTTTCACGTACATATGTGCTTTAATTTGGTAGAGACGAAAGGGATAACAATTTTACTTAACACACGAGAACAATGAGTGACTACGTTCCAGGATCCCTGCGAGATTTAAGAACGCCCACTGTCCCTCGTTTAGGCAGTGTTTTAAATGTGAATGTTGTTAAGCATATGGACACTTCATCATGGAGGTGTGCATTCCCCACATACGCACATGATGTTGTCAGTGGACCTTTCAATTTCACTGATTGAAACTACCTCTCACACACACTCACTGCTATTCACCACTCGCATTTCGCACCTGTCGGACCCTGAGATATTTCATGACAGTTTCTGTTGTTCCTGCTGGAAATTTTTTTCGCTGTGTAGTTATTTAAACATCATTTTAGAGTCTCTTTCAATTAAGCACAGACCGAATGCAAACAAAAGTTCCTACTAGAAATGTTTATCAATAGGCAGTGTACAAAAAGTTTTGGAGTTCCTTAGTCTGAGCATGACACACCATTTTTTTGAGTACACTAGCAACTCGTAGATCAACATTGACTTTCCCATCAACGCACTACCATGATACATTAGGCTGATATTGCGTACATTGATAACCCATAAGCCACACTCGACCTCTTACTAACTGAGGAATTTACTTACAATACTCGAGGAATAAAATTTTTTGTGAGTCTGAATACACTTTTGGTGATACGATCCTCCAGTATCAGTAGTTGTTTTCCTACAAATGTTGAATAAGTGTTATTTGTGCTAATGTCTACATTAAGGCCCAAGAAAATAAATGACTAGCCACCAAGATCCATTGTGATATGAATTTTATTGTGGTCATACCTCAAATGTTGTAGGAATATATTTTACTGCTAGAGGTAGCAGTCCATAAAAAATTACGTCATTCACATACTTTTTGCGAGAAAACGGGTTAAATATTGTGTATAAAAATGTCAGCGAGGACCTCTTAGCTATGCCGTCAGACTGTTCCTAATAAGTTTTTCGGATTGTAACTATACTGTTTTAAACATGTTTGACTGACAGCGATTATGTCCGCAATTTTTCATGAATTACTCTAGATTTGTGCAGCATATTTGTTATTTCCCCCCCCCCCCCCCCCATGAACCATGGACCTTGCCGTTGGTGGGGAGGCTTGTGTGCCTCAGCGATACAGATAGCCGTACCGTAGGTGCAACCACAACGGAGGGGTATCTGTTGAGAGGCCAGACAAACGTGTGGTTCCTGAAGAGGGGCAGCAGCCTTTTCAGTAGTTGCAAGGGCAACAGTCTGGATGATTGACTGATCTGGCCTTGTAACAATAACCAAAACGGCCTTGCTGTGCTGGTACTGCGAACGGCTGAAAGCAAGGGGAAACTACAGCCGTAATTTTTCCCGAGGGCATGCAGCTTTACTGTATGATTACATGATGATGGCGTCCTCTTGGGTAAAATATTCCGGAGGTAAAATAGTCCCCCATTCGGATCTCCGGGCGGGGACTACTCAAGAGGATGTCGTTATCAGGAGAAAGAAAACTGGCGTTCTACGGATCGGAGCGTGGAATGTCAGATCCCTTAATCGGGCAGGTAGGTTAGAAAATTTAAAAAGGGAAATGGATAGGTTGAAGTTAGATATAGTGGGAATTAGTGAAGTTCGGTGGCAGGAGGAACAAGACTTCTGGTCAGGTGACTACAGGGTTATAAACACAAAATCAAATAGGGGTAATGCAGGAGTAGGTTTAATAATGAATAGGAAAATAGGAATGCGGGTAAGCTACTACAAACAGCATAGTGAACGCATTATTGTGGCCAAGATAGATACGAAGCCCACGCCTACTACAGTAGTACAAGTTTATATGCCAACTAGCTCTGCAGATGACGAAGAAATTGAAGAAATGTATGATGAAATAAAAGAAATTATTCAGATTGTGAAGGGAGACGAAAATTTAATAGTCATGGGTGACTGGAATTCGAGTGTAGGAAATGGGAGAGAAGGAAACATAGTAGGTGAATATGGATTGGGGGACAGAAATGAAAGAGGAAGGCGCCTGGTCGAATTTTGCACAGAGCACAACATAATCATAACTAACACTTGGTTTAAGAATCATGAAAGAAGGTTGTATACATGGAAGAACCCTGGAGATACTAAAAGGTATCAGATAGATTATATAATGGTAAGACAGAGATTTAGGAACCAGGTTTTAAATTGTAAGACATTTCCAGGGGCAGATGTGGACTCTGACCACAATCTATTGGTTATGACCTGTAGATTAAAACTGAAGAAACTGCAAAAAGGTGGGAATTTAAGGAGATGGGACCTGGATAAACTAAAAGAACCAGAGGTTGTACAGAGATTCAGGGAGAGCATAAGGGACCAATTGACAGGAATGGGGGAAATAAATACAGTAGAAGAAGAATGGGTAGCTTTGAGGGATGAAGTAGTGAAGGCAGCAGAGGATCAAGTAGGTAAAAAGACGAGGGCTAGTAGAAATCCTTGGGTAACAGAAGAAATATTGAATTTAATTGATGAAAGGAGAAAATATAAAAATGCAGTAAGTGAAACAGGCAAAAAGGAATACAAACGTCTCAAAAATGAGATCGTCAGGAAGTGCAAAATGGCTAAGCAGCGATGGCTAGAGGACAAATGTAAGGATGTAGAGGCCTATCCCACTAGGTGTAAGATAGATACCGCCTACAGGAAAATTAAAGAGACCTTTGGAGATAAGAGAACGACTTGTATGAATATCAAGAGCTCAGATGGAAACCCAGTTCTAAGCAAAGAAGGGAAAGCAGAAAGGTGGAAGGAGTATATAGAGGGTCTATACAAGGGCGATGTACTTGAGGACAATATTATGGAAATGGAGGAGGATGTAGATGAAGATGAAATGGGAGATACGATGCTGCGTGAAGAGTTTGACAGAGCACTGAAAGACCTGAGTCGAAACAAGGCCCCCGGAGTAGACAATATTCCATTGGAACTACTGACGGCCGTGGGAGAGCCAGTCCTGACAAAACTCTACCATCTGGTGAGCAAGATGTATGAAACAGGCGAAATACCCTCAGACTTCAAGAAGAATATAATAATTCCAATCCCAAAGAAAGCAGGTGTTGACAGATGTGAAAATTACCGAACTATCAGCTTAATAAGTCACAGCCGCAAAATACTAACACGAATTCTTTACAGACGCATGGAAAAACTAGTAGAAGCCAACCTCGGGGAAGATCAGTTTGGATTCCGTAGAAACACTGGAACACGTGAGGCAATACTGACCTTAAGACTTATCTTAGAAGAAAGATTAAGGAAAGGCAAACCTACGTTTCTAGCATTTGTAGACTTAGAGAAAGCTTTTGACAATGTTGACTGGAATACTCTCTTTCAAATTCTAAAGGTGGCAGGGGTAAAATACAGGGAGCGAAAAGCTATTTACAATTTGTACAGAAACCAGATGGCAGTTATAAGAGTCGAGAGACATGAAAGGGAAGCAGTGGTTGGGAAGGGAGTAAGACAGGGTTGTAGCCTCTCCCCGATGTTGTTCAATCTGTATATTGAGCAAGCAGTAAAGGAAACAAAAGAAATATTTGGAGTAGGTATTAAAATTCATGGAGAAGAAATAAAAACTTTGAGGTTCGCCGATGACATTGTAATTCTGTCAGAGACAGCAAAGGACTTGGAAGAGCAGTTGAATGGAATGGACAGTGTCTTGAAAGGAGGATATAAGATGAACATCAACAAAAGCAAAACAAGGATAATGGAATGTAGTCTAATTAAGTCGGGTGATGCTGCGGGAATTAGATTAGGAAATGAGGCACTTAAAGTAGTAAAGGAGTTTTGCTATTTGGGGAGCAAAATAACTGATGATGGTCGAAGTAGAGAGGATATAAAATGTAGGCTGGCAATGGCAAGGAAAACGTTTCTGAAGAAGAGAAATTTGTTAACATCCAGTATTGATTTAAGTGTCAGGAAGTCATTTCTGAAAGTATTCGTATGGAGTGTAGCCATGCATGGAAGTGAAACATGGACGATAAATAGTTTGGACAAGAAGAGAATAGAAGCTTTCGAAATGTGGTGCTACAGAAGAATGCTGAAGATTAGATGGGTAGATCACATAACTAATGAGGAAGTATTGAATAGGATCGGGGAGAAGAGAAGTTTGTGGCACAACTTGACCAGAAGAAGGGATCGGTTGGTAGGACATGTTCTGAGGCATCAAGGGATCACCAATTTAGTATTGGAGGGCAGCGTGGAGGGTAAAAATCGTAGAGGGAGACCAAGAGATGAATACACTAAGCAGATTCAGAAGGATGTAGGTTGCAGTAGGTACTGGGAGATGAAAAAGCTTGCACAGGATAGAGTAGCATGGAGAGCTGCATCAAACCAGTCTCAGGACTGAAGACCACAACAACAACAACATTTGTTATTATTTTCATATACTAATCAGCGGAGGAATATTTAAACAAAGTAAAAATGGCACATTATGACAGTGCAAGAAGTGTGTATCTTTAACTTTGTCAACAAAAGTTGTGCAGTGTCAGATAAAAACTTAGGTTTAACTCTTATTTATGACCTAATCTCGTTCTGTCATTATCTAATAAGAAGGAGCAATGAAGAGAAACACTAGCGTATACAGGACTCCCAAGATTCATATTTACAGGCACACAGTAGTAGGCTTATGATATACTTTGATACTTTGTGCCCTGGCAAGTGGCACGGTTGATTTTTTCCGTCTTCAGACACACGCTTTGGAGGGAGTGTTGTGGTGTGGCCTTGAGAGGGTGGACGGCGGGGCATGTGATTGCCTGAGAGTCACCGTAGCCGAGCTGGGGTTAAAACGGTCGGTAGAGTTGTCAGTTTCTGCACGAGGACGAAGAAAAAAGTTTTGGACGGAGCCTCGTGTGAGGGCCTCGAGAAACTGCTTTGCTGTGGTAATGTTAGCTGGACGTCACTACAGTCTGCATGTTGGTGCGTTTAGTGCATTTGCCGGCCGAACAGACAACGATCCTAATTGAGACGGAGAAAGGGTCTTCTGCATTTTAATAGCAGCCTACCTTTGTGATTTTGGCATCTTATGGTTTAAGGTTAGTGGCTGTATGGATGATATGGTGCAATAAGTGGTATACAAACTGTACATTGCGAGTGTTTACCAGCCACAAATACTACATGGAAGTCTGTGGTTGTTATGCGTCAAGTTATGGTTGTTTATTGATGGCATACAGGAGTGGAGATATGTGCACTGTGATCAAGACCAGTCTGATTGTTAACTCGCTATGAACATCATTAACTGTGTTTACACTAAGTTGTTTCTTTTAAACTATGCATGGGTGTGACAGCTGAGAATTCATCTTATTGTTTTTCTATGTGAATAATCAATTGTTTGTGGTATTGAGTAACAATACATGCAAAGATATATGTGTAGGTAGCTTGGTAGAGAATTATGTGTAAGTTTATGTAATAGCTATGTGGTGACGGTAGTAGCCGTAAACCAATGTATAGTTGTGTGCTATGGTCCTAGTTCTGCTATCTTATGTTTCACAGCCGAAGCTATCTCAGATGTGATGACTGGTTATTATCAAGGGCCAGGTGTTGTAAGTTGTTAACACTGTAGCCTGATTACGTATATTAGAACAAAGATTGCACTTTTTTCTTTTATTTATTGTAAACAATTTTTGTTTGCTTGTATGGAGCACTACTTAAACATACTTGCAGACTACAGAATGATTCTGTTTTGACGAAACTATGTTACTATTCCTTTGAAATTAAATTAAATCATTGTTAAATTGAGCGCCACATTTGCACACTCCTCAGCCCGAACCGAACTCCATATAAATACCACGCTGCAACTTTTACATGATTTAATAGTGCTTGTTACGTGAGCAGTGAAAGCTCCATCGCTGAAACTGTTAAGATGTTGATTCACGCTGCTACCCTAATATGTTCTCCCCACTGAAAGCAAATTGATTTATCAACTTTCATAGCGATGACCTTGTCGGAATTTTTTCTGCAGTTAATGATACTGCATCAGTACTACCAACAATACTTTTTAATTTGTGGGCTGACAAATATTTCGTAAAAACGTCATACACGAAGCAGAGTTGAGAGTCTACTTCTAGTATATCTATCTGATAATCAACACTTGTGCAAGATGGAGGTTAATTAGTTACTTTATTTAGCACATGAGCTCATCAGTAGTAATAGTTATATTTGATACCTCACAGTTGTACATGTTATGTACATTTTTTGTAAAATGTGTCGACCTTTGTGTATCCGCCATCCTCTTTACCCAGAGATGAGTCGTAGATTTGCTGTATCCCAGCGCATGGTAAATGGCGCTGATACAGCATCCATCTTCATAAAGCGCAAGAATGTGACCTTGCAGACATTGCAGGTAAGAACCTAGTGATAAGGCAAGAGGAAACGAAGTGCCATACAGGCGATACAGCACTTTCTTCACCCAGGAGTCACATTCATTCCCTTATACATGCTACGAAAAATATTTCATGAATAAGTTCCTCTTAAGTAATATTTTGAGTACCATGGAAATTATTTTCTCTTTAATCTTCATACATAGTAATAATGAAATCGTTTTCAGAGATTTAAAGCAACATTTAGATTCATGTAGTGACTCAAGTCATGTTGCTCTCGCTAAAACACGCCATACACGTCTGTAACAACACATTCAGCCAGTGGCGGGTTAGCGTAGTGGCTAAAGCTCTAGGTGGGAAAACTCTTAGAATGAGGTACGAATCCTGCCATTACAATAATTTTTTAATTTGGTGTAAACAACGAGTTATTAGTTTAGATGGACAATGGTACCGTAGCTACAGGTGCTAAACTCTGTTTCAACTAATGATTTCTACAGCTACACGAACACAACGTGTGATGCCTCTTAGGATAAGTACCTACGCAGTGCCGTCAGACGAAGAGACCTGCCCCAGACTTTGGGGACTTTAATTTAAAACTCTTCCTACCTCGACAATGAGCATTTCATTTTTGAAAAATCTGGGAATGTTGTTGCTTAAGAAGTTCTAAGAGGAAACTAAAGCCCTTCACCTAAAACAACATTAAAATAGCGGGTTGTGGATCTATTACGTTTTGTCACATCTCACTGGCAGGAAGGAAAAGACCTGATCAGTAAGAAAACAAATCTCCGAGCGGGAATGGAGGAACAAAATGAAACCCCTCGTGTTGGTAGGTTATGTAATTTTATTTCAGTGATTACAGAATCAAGTGAAAAGAACAATGCAGTTGGCATGACGAGCCCACTGCTGGTGTATGATGTTGTACTACCTGAACCGGAATTGATGCAGAGCCTTAACTTCTTAAATTCTGCAGTCGGTATGAATCCATTGCACACGATATTACTGTTACGGTATAGTTGTGGATCCTAGTTTCATAACTTCGTGGTATGGGTTCGAGTCCCACATAAGTCGTTCATTTTTACACTGACTAACTGATCTACTGCATCTCTGGTAATGCCAAGTGAAGAATATTATGTCACATCACAGTGCAGAATCCGTATAAACACCATATCCCTACGCCAGCAACAGGGTCAGAGCCTGTTTAAATTGCGCCACAAGAAAGGCGGTAGTCGTAGAAAACAGAAATTCTGTTAGGGTAAACACGCACTAAAACTTTTTTTTTCATTTTATGACGCAATTGGCATTACGTCCACAAGGCTCATATTTAATGTAAATTTGAGACGTAGAAAATGTTGGTGATGGAGTGGAGTTGGAATTCGGTTCTCTATGAATGGAACGTTATCTGCGTTGGAATACTGGCCAAGTGTATAAATATTTATAATTTACTTGTAAGCCACAGTGTGTGCACACCGAAGTATCAGCGAAAAATAATTTTCATTTTTAATGTCGCTTCATGATTTGTCAACAATAACGATAGCTGTCATTATATCTAGTAAAATATGTTAGCATCTTACTACTGGTAAGCAAGCAGTTAATAGTTTATTTCGGTTTATGGATGGATAAGGGCGACAGTGGGTGCCAGGTTCGTTTCCCGGGCAGAAAATGAGTGTATCGTTATTACGTCTTCATAAATCTTGCTGCTGTAAATTTGATATTTAACATTTGATTTTACTTAGTTACCCATCCGATAACGTGCTGGGTACAAAACCCTGTCACAAAATTTTACATCACACCATTGCAATTTTCAGCACGTCCTCACTTGGTTACTTGGGAAGGAAAGTATGTTAAACGTCTTTCGTGGTTAGTTAAGAGGGAGATAATGGTCCTGATTTAGGACAAAAAATTTCGTCATTTAGTTTCAAGTTCAGGTGTGCTAACTGATAGCTTACAAATCAATCGTTTGACAATTGCTTGAAAGCTACTCATCATTCTAAAAGTCAAACAAGAGGAAGACCGTTAGTTTTACTGTTATGTAGTAAGCACGAAAGCTTCAGAGAGATGCTTAGTCACTTTTAGTTATCAGACGTTGCAACAGAGGGATCCCACATGGCGGTATGCACAGCTGTATAATGCCGAGAGCTTACGATGCATGAACAGTCAGCTATTATATGGATTCCACCTACTTACATCACGCGGAAAGATCATTGGGATAAAATTAGAGAGATTCTTGCGCACACAGAGGATTACTAGCAATCGTTCTTCCTACGAAATATTCGCGCCTGGAGTAACCAAATGTGGAAGTGATAGTGCCCTGTATCACATACCTTAATGTGGCTTGTGATATATAGATATAGATGAAATAATGTGCTATTCGCAGTTTATGAAACGTCTTTGTTGATGTTCGCGTTTAGTAATCAGTGTTGCGCGAGCTTATCCTGTAGTTACAAGCTGAAGAGACTTTTCGCGTTAGCAGGTGTCTTCTGCCTGTCACCAGTCTAATGGAGAATTGCCAACATTGCAGCATACATTTGGCAGCAATGTTGCCTTCGAATTACTTCCTGGACTCGTGCAAAAGTCTCCTTATAAATTCACTCACTAATATCTTATCATTCTCATTAAATGTCCTGAATGATTCTCCCTTAGAGGATGAGATAGAAGGCATCAAATGAATAATTTTAATTCCAGGAAGCTCGTTTCAACAGAAACTGCAGCTGGATTCGTTATTTAGTCGCTGTTTAGCTGAGGAATCTGCGATTGAGGCGACAAGGAGACCGTGTTTGTTGCAGGTGGCTGCTAGCGTAGGGGTAGGTAAGGCGTTTCGTCATGAAATTACAAACTACGCTTGCTGTCGGTTCAAATATTGGTGGCGACAATACTTTTTCCTCCTCTGTAGAATAGAATATCGAAGGCAGATCAACAATCAGTAAAGACACCTTTTCGCCATTATATCGCTACCTCTATTCTCTAGTCCACTGATGTATAGACACAACATTTACAGAACTGAACATATGTTAATCCCTTTTTTTCTGCTTCTGTCAATAACATTGATTGAAGTGTGGCACTGAATGATTTTTTAACTTTCTTTTGCTAATTCGTAATGATTTGGGGTGTTTTGCCTTAAGAAGGAAACCTTTTTTGTACCGTTATCATTATAAGTTGCAATCAATTTTTATGACTATGTTGCATACTGCGTATGGTCTTGTCGGTAGTATGTTAAACTGGACATACAAAAATGGGGGAGATATTAATCAGCAGCAATGTAACTCCCATACGATTCACAACAGACTGACCAACTCTTCTGTAAATCGTACACTTGACATGCATTAACATCTCTGCATTTTGAATATTGTTTTAACTCCAGATTTCACATTTTACAAGCTTCGTTGCTAAGTGCAGATAAATAAAGAAAAGCAACACGATTTCGGCTCTCAAATAAAGGTTTCAGCAGTTAATTTAATTATATTGTAATTAACGAATAATTGAAGATTTCTGAGATTAATTCGAAAAGTATTCCCTATACGTGATAGGAACTACATAATTATTATACTTGGGCAGATGATTTTAAAAATGATCAAAGAGCATATACCTTTCCTTCAATCACATGTGTGGTAGCAGCATAATGATGATAATAATAGCAATCATGACAGTAATCATCGAATTATCTGGTACCCTCACACTCTACAGTTGTATTTCTCGAACTAAAACATTACTTGTTATACAAAAAATTTCATATTGGCATTAAATCGGAGCTATGAAGACTAGAATGGTCCTTATATCACGCAGTCATGACATAAGAATAATACCCGCATTAGAAACTAGTAGGTAAGTAACCAGTTAATCGTGAGAGCCGGATTTTTTTACAGCTTCTAGGCGCATCGGCGGACACAACAACACAATCAGGACGTCGCTAACTGTGAGTTGCAGTGGTCTGCTGGGTTGATCGTGGTTCGATAATTGAGGGGTATTGGTTCGATTCTCACTCACGGCGTCCATTTTTAACATTCACGAAAATATCTAATTCACCTATGGTAACGCCTTCACTACCAACAGCGTCAGAGCCTAAATGGCGCCATAACAAAGGCGGCAGCCGCCGAAGGCACAAACTCTGTCGCCAGTAAGCTAGTACTAAAAAGTTTATTTAATTTAATTTAGGAATGGTTATTCATTCAGAGTGTTCATATTTAATTTGAACTTGAGACATGGCAGTTTTTGGTCCTCGACTGGAATTCGAATTCGGATTTCTAGGAATGGAACGTATTTGGGTTGCAATCCTGGTCCAGCACAAACATATTCATAATTTCATTTTATGCCCTAACATGTGCACACTGACCTACCAGCGAAAAATAATTTGTATATTTAATGTCTGTTCATGAATAGTCAACAATAACGATAGGTAACGTTATTTCTAGTGAAACATGGGAGCATCTCATTACTGGTGAGCAAGCAGTTGACACTTAACGTCTGTTTATGAATGGGGAACAGCGACAGTACGCACCTGGTTCGATTCCCGGGCAAGCAAAACAAATTGTACACTCATCTCATATTGATACAGATCGCTGCTGGTAAATAAATTCGATTTCTAACATCTGATTTTACTTAGTTAACAATGCGATAACGTGCTGGGTAGAAAATCCCGTCACAGCACTTTAAATCATAGCATTCCAGTTTTCAGGACATGCACACTTGGTTACTTGTGAAGGAGAATATATTAAACGTAATTCGTGGTTAGTTAACAGGGCGATAGTGGTTTTGATGTAGTAGATATAATTTTGTCATTTCGTTTCAAGTTCAGATGTGTTAACTAATACTGGTGAAAACCTTTATATTTCACGTCTCTTTACGGGTAGTCAGCATTGATGATCGTTGCCTTGATCAAGTCCCGGGCAGGTGCGAAAGTGTATTTTAGTTAGTAGTGGCTACGTCTGCTGGGTTTTTGTCCAGATCCAGAAGAAGAAATTTCGTCATGTCATTTATAGTTCAATCATGTGGACAAATACTTCTTCATAAATAATTAGTACAGTGACGTTACTGACTATACTCCATTAATATTGCGGTTTCTATAGAGAGTTTACCGCTGTTTATCGCGTTTTCTTTAACTGGTTCCCCTAACGACCAGTTTATGCAAAAACCAGTCGTCACTGGGACATTTAGCAGGTGCGGGAAGACATTATGCAGAGGAAAAAACTGTCATAGACCTTTATTAGTCCAGACATTGTCTCAGAATATCTTGTTCACGCAAACATTTACTTTGTATAAGGATTGCTACATAGTTTATGTGCCATAATTGTTTGTTTCTGATTGTAATGAGATGCTAACGCTTTTAACCTGTACAAGCGTTAGGGACTATCTCATCTCTAATTAGGTGTTTTTCTACTTTCTGCACCATCATGGTGTGATGTTAGATGGCACTGATTGCCTTAAAGAACAGTGCTGTCTAGTGGTCTCTCGTGGTATCCATTTTGTATAGTTGAAAGACTGTACCGCAAAGCGATTAGAGTACCCGCTAGACATCTACGTTATGTCGGTTGCATGCAAATCAGGCAGATCACAATTCAGGTCGTTCGGATACTTTTGCGCATGATAGTACGTCTCCCTTGTATAGACCCTCTACATGCCCGTTCCACTTTTCTGCTTTCCCTACTTTGCTTAGGACTGGTTTTCCATCTGAGTTTTTGATATTCATAGCGGTGGTTCTCTTTTCTCCAAAGGTCTCTTTAATTTCCCTGTAGGCTGTATCTATCTTACGCCTAGTGGTATATGCTTATTTCCTTACATTTGTCCTCTAGCCATTCCTGCTTACCCAATTTGCACTTCCCGTCGATCTCATTTTTAGACGTTTGTATTCCTTTTCACGTACTTCATTTGTTACATTATTATATTTTCTCCTTTCGTCGATTGAATTCAACATCTCCTATGTTACCCGAGGATTTCTGCTAGTCCTCGTTTTTTTACCTACTTGATCCACTGCTGCCGTCACTACTTCATCTCTCAAAGCAACTGTATTCCTTTCCCTGTTCCCTGAAGCTACCTGTGAAATCCTCTGCCGGCCGGTGTGGCCGAGCGGTTCTAGGCGATTCCGTCTGGAACCGCGCGACCGATACGGTCGCAGGTTCGAATCCTTCCTCGGGCATGGATGTGTGTGATGTCCTTAGGTTAGTTAGGTTTAAGTAGTCGTAAGTTCTAGGGGACTGATGACCACAGCAGTTAAGTCCCATAGTGCTCAGTGCCATTTGAACCATTTGGAATCCTCTAGAACCTCTAGCTCTTTAAGTTTATCCAGGTCCAATTGCCTTAAATTTTTGCCTTTTGCAATTAATTCAGTTTTAATCTGCAGTGCATAACTAATAATTTGTGGTCAGAATCCACATCTGTCCCTATAAATGTCTTACAATTTCAAATCTAGTTATTCAAACTCTGTCTAACGATTAGCTTTCAATCTGGCTCCAGGTCTCTTCCACGTATAGAGCCTTCTCTCGTGACTCTTAAACCAAGTGTTAGATGTGATTAAATTATTCTCTGTGCCAAATTGTACCAGGGGCCTTCGTCTTTCATTCGTTTCCCCCATTCACATTCACCTATTAATGTTCCGTGCCTTCCTTTTCCTAATATCGATGTCCAGTCCCCCATGAGTATTAATTTTCCGTCTCACTTAACTTTGTGAATAATTTCTTTTACCTGATTGTACCTTTGCTCACTTTTTTCCTCATTTGTGGAGTTAGTTGGCGCATAAACTTGTACCACTGTGGTGGGTGTGGGCCTCTAATCTATCTTGGCTACAATAATGCATTCACTATGCCGTTCATAGTAGCTTATTCGTGTTCCTATTTTTTTACTCATTATTAACCTACTCCCGCATTATCACTATTTGATTTACATTTAATTATAGATTCCACTGTTGCAAATAATACTCCAATGACTAATTGAGTACAATACATTACTTTTCTTTGTTACTGATATGCAACTAGTCTTACAATAATTGAGGAAGATGATAAGTTCCGTAAGAAGTATTAGAAGTGTATGCGCTATTAGCTGCAGTAGCAACTGTCGAATATTATCCTATTAATTAAAGCTGACAGATCTTTAAAATGAAATCACTGCACTACATTGTGGTCATGTTGCTACCTAGCTCGTGAGTAGGTTTTATTTCAGAGCTGGCTCCCTTAGCTTCATTACCTTTCTCAGCTGTGGAAATAGCTTTTCCTCATCGTGGGTCTTCCAATTTCCTTGCATTGAGGTGATGACACTCATCGTCTTTAACGTCCGGTATCATTCAGAGACTTTCGTATTTATGTTGGTTTCAGATTCTGACCAGTTATTAGAGACTTATTTTATAATGGGGTGGATTAGTTTTAGACGTTTGTTAGTAGCTCTACAACCTTAATAAAAGCCTGCAGTAGTTTGTCGATGTATGCATTTTAATACTTTATAGCAGGCTTTTGTACAATGAATACTATGTGGCTACACGTAAAAATGATCCAAAATATTATTTCATTAGTTACTGATCAATGGGAATGAATGTACAGTGTATACGGAATTACCGCAATTGGACATTGGCAGTAAAAATTAAAAGTACTCAAAAAAGGGGACCGCTTTGCAAGGATGGACAAATGATTGATGGAAATTATTAATGAAGGTGTAAAGTAAGAAATGACTCTACCGCTTTCATTGATATATAAAAACCGAGGTGACGTGGTATACAAGATCTGAAGCTGATTTTTTAAATGTGATTTATATTGTGGGAGACCATAATGTTTGCAACGGCGTAGCGAAGTCCTTTATCCAGCAATCAGGATCATTTCGCTCATGGCATGCAAAGTAAACCTTTAGCTGTTTCATTATAATTAATTATCGTAAGAGGAGGGCCTTACACACTTAAAATTACTTACAGTACACTACTTCAGAATCGAAGTTTTGTCAATATGTACAAATAGTAAAATGTTTTTTTTGCTTTTTCCTTACCAACATTCTCCTTGGTTGAGTATTCACCACAAGCTGTGGTACAGTCAAAAATTAACATTTCCAAGCACCGCTCATTCACAGAAAACAATTAATTTTTATGGAAATTAAATTCGGCAGTCCTTCTCTATACATCTCACATTCCTCATGACGTTTCTTCTACCTTTTGCAATAAATATTGCGCCCAAATGAACCATGGACCTTGCGTGCCTCAGCGATACAGATAGCCGTACCGTAGGTGCAACCACAACGGAGGGGTATCTGTTGAGAGGGCAGATAAGCCTGTGATTCCTGAAGAGAGGCAGCAGCCGTTCCAGTAGTAGCAGGGGCAACAGTCTGGATGATTGACTGATCTAGCCTTGTAACACTAACCAAAACGGCTTTGCTTGGATGGTACTGCGAACGGCTGAAAGCAAAGAGAAACTTCTGCCGTAATTTTTCCCTAGAAGATTAAATGATGATGTCGTCCTCTTGGATAAAATATTCCTGAGGTAAAATAGTCCCCCAATCGGAACTCCGGGCGGGGACTTCTCAGGAGGACGTCGTTATCAGGAGGAAGAAAACTGGCGTTCTACCGATCGGAGAGTGGAATGACAAATCACTTAATCGGGAAGTAGGTTAAAGTTAGATGTAGTGGGAATTAGTGAAGTTCGGTGGCAGGAGGAAAAAGACTTCTGGCCAGGTGAATACAGGGTTCCAAATACAAAACCAACTAGTGGTCATGCAGGATTAGGTTTAATAACGAATAAAACGTTGGAACGAGTGTAAGCTACTAGGAACAGCGTAGTGATCGCATTATTGTAGCCAAGATAGATATGAAACCTACGCCTACCACGATAGTGCAAGTTTATATGCCAACAGGCTCCGAAGATGACGAAGGGATTGAAGAAATGTACCATGAGATAAAAGAAGTTATTCAGATACTGAAGGGAGATGAAAATTTAATAGTCATGGGATACTGGAATTCGACATTACATGTTGGTAAGACAAAGCTTTAGGAGCCAGATTTTAAATTGTAAAACATTTCCAGGGGCAGTGGTGGACTCTGACAACAATCTGTTTGTTATGAGCTGTTGATTAAAACAAGAAACTGCAAAAAGGTGCTAATATAAGGAAATGGGATCTTGATAAACTGAAGGAACCAGAGGCTGTAGAGAGTTTCAGAGAGAACAATAGGGAACAATTGAAAAATACGGGGCAAAGGAATACAGTAGAAGAACAATGGGTAGATTTGCGGGGAGGTGAAGTAGTGAAGGTACCTGAGGATCAAGTAGGTAAAAAGACGAGCACAAGTAGAAATACTTGGGTAACAGAAGATATACTGAATTTAAGTGAAGAAACGAGAATGACAGGAAGTGCAAAATGACTAAGCAGGGATAGATAGAAGGCAAATGTAAGGATGTAGAGGAATATATCTCTAGGGTCAAGATAGATACTGCCTACACAAAAATTAAAGATACCTTAGGAGAAAAGAGAACCATCTGTATGAATATCAAGAGCTCAGATGAAAAACCAGTTCTAAGCAAAGAAGGGAGAGCAGAAAGGTGGAAGGAGATTGTAGATGGTTTATACAAAGGCGATATACTTTAACGCAATATTATGCAAATGGATCAGGGTGCTGGTGAAGATGAAATGAGAGGAGTTTGAGAGAGCACTGAAAGACTTAGGTCGAAACAAGCCCCCGGGAGTAGACAACATTCCGTTAGAGCTACTGATAGCATTGGGAGCGCCAGCCATGACAAAACTCTCCCATTTAGTGAGCAAGATGTATGGGAAGGGCGAAATATCCGCAGACTTCAAGAAGAATATAACCCAATTCCAAAGAAACCAGGTGCTGACAGGTATGAAAATTACCAAACTATTAGTTTAATAAGTAACAGATACAAAATACTAACACGTATCCTTTACGAAGGAATGCAAAAAGCCGACCTCGTGGAAGATCAGTTAGGATTTCGCAGAAATGCAGGAACACGCGAGGCAACATTGACCCCATGATTTCTCATAGAAGATACGTTAAAGAAAGGCAAACCTACAAATATAGCATATGTAGACTTAAAGAAAGCTTTTGACAATGTTGCCCGGAATACTATCTTTCAAATTCTGAAGGTTGCTGGGGTGAAATACAAGGAGCGAAAGGGTATTTAAAATTTGTACAGAAACGAGAGGGCAGTTGCACGAGTCGAGGGGCATGAAAGAGAACCAGTGACTGGGAAGACTCCCTTCCCAATCACTGGTTCTCTTTCATCAGACAGACAGGGTGGCAGCCTATCTCCGTTGTTATTCAATCTGTATATTGAGCAAGCAGTAAAGGAAAAAAAAGAACAATTTGGTGTAGGAATTAAAATCTATGGAGAAGAAATAAAGTCTTTGAGTTTGCCGATGACGCTGTAAATCTGACAGAGACAGTAAGGAACCTGGAAGAGCAGTTGAACGTAATGGACAGTGTCTTTAAAGGACGATATAAGATGAACATTAAGAATTGCAAAACGAGGATAATGGAATGTAGTCGAATTAAATTAGGTGATGCGGTGGGAATTAGATAAGGAAACGAGACACTTAAACTAGTAGATGAGTTTTGCTATTTGGGGAGTAAAGGAACTGATGATGGTCGAAGTAGAGAGGATATGGAACGTACGTAGACTGCCAATGACAAGGAAAGCGTTTCTGAAGGAAAGAAATTATTTAATATCAAGTTTAGATTTAAGTGTCAGGAAGTCTTTTCTGAAAGTATTTGTATGGAGTTTACCCCTACATGGAAGTGAAACATGGACGAGAAATAGTGTAGAGAAGAAGAGAAGAGAAACTTTCGAAATGTGGTGCTTCAGAAGAATGATGAAGATTAGATGGGTATATCTCGTAACTAATGAGGAGGTACTGAATACAATTGAGGGGATGAGAAATTTGTGGCTTAACTTGACTGGAGGAAATAATCAGACGATAGGATACATTCTAAGGTATCAAGGGATCACCAATTTAGTATTAGAGGGATGCTTGGAGGGTGAAAATCATAGAGGGAGACCAAGAGATGAATACACTAAGCAGATTAAGAAGGGTACAGGTTGCAGAAGGTACTTGGAGATCAAGAATCTTGCACAGGATAAAGTCAAATGGAGAGCTGCATCAATGCAGTCTGTGGGCTGAAGAGCATAACAACAACAACAACAACATTAAATCTACTGTTTTTTAATGTACAATGGAAAGGCATATATTAATCATTCAAAATCGAAGTCAATAGCGAACCGACAGTGAAAGGCATATAGATCAAATGTCAGTCCCATGTTGGTGGCGATGCTTAGCACAAAAATGTCTCTCTACGTGCATGTTCAAATGGTTCAAATGGCTTTGAGCACTATAGGACTTAACATCTGAGGTCATCAGTCCCCTAGAACTTAGAACTATTTAAACCTAACTAACCTAAGGACATCACACACGTCCATGCCCGAGGCAGGATTCGAGCCTGCGACCGTAGAGGTCGCGCGGTTTCAGACTGAAGCTCCTAGAACCACTCGGCCACACAGCCCGGCACGTGCATGTTGTAATTTGATCCAAGTGAAAACTTTCAACAAATTACAGAAATATCTGGAATACAATGTTTGTCATTTAGCTGTGATATTTTTCCATTTGTGAATTAACAGATGCCATCTTTGTTGTAAATTCCCTTATGGTAATCAAAGGCAGCTGATTAACATTATTTCAGCCGAGGCTCATCTGTTCCTGAGAACATTACGTCTCCCAACATTATCGTGAAAGACGTAAACGACTAGCAAAATAATTACACCTGTATCGCATTTGCAGAGAACTGAGAAATTTGGAAATACGTACGCGTCCCGTTTCTGGCACAATATTCGGCTTGCCCTCCTCAGGCGGCTGCTGGCAGCGATGCGCGGAAGGAACCATTCGTTCCGCCTCAGATTTATGGCGCCCCTCACCGTGTGCGCTATAAATGAGTCCTCTCTGTCGGGGTCATCCGTCAGCCGGCGTCGCCCACTCGATTTAGTTGCTGCTTCCAAATATATAGCCAATCTGGAGCAACAGACCTTGTCTGAATCATTGCCGCAACATTTTATCATTCTCTCGTCCACTAGCTGCTATATAAGATCAGAAATAAATGTAGTGAATGGCCAGGGTGTAAAAATAAGTTTTATTTATTTCCTAGTAGGCCTTCGCGATTAATAATTACTGAGAAATGCCTACGTTTCGCGGCGTTAGTTGACGCATGACATGATAGTGTCGGATGATGCTGTAGTATACAGAGAAGTTGCAGCATTAGAAAATTGCAGCGAAATGCAGGAAGATCTGCAGCGGATAGGCACTTGGTGCAGGGACTGGCAACTGACCCTTAACATAGAAAAATGTAAAGTATTGCGAATACATAGAAAGAAGGATCCTTTATTGTATGATTATATGATAGCGAAACAAACACTGGTAGCAGTTACTTCTGTAAAATATCTGGGAGTATGCATACGGAACGATTTGAAGTGGAATGATCATATAAAATTATTTGTTGGTAACGCGGGTGCCAGGCTGAGATTCATTGGGACAGTCCTTAGAAAATGTAGTCCATCAACTTACAAAACACTCGTTCGACCTATACTTGAGTATTACTCATCAGTGGGAGATCCGTACCAGGTCGGGTTGACGGAGGAGATAGAGAAGATCCAAAGGAGAGCGGCGCGTTTCGTCACAGGGTTATTTGGTAAGAGTGATAGCGTTACGGAAATGTTTAGCAAACTCAAGTGGCAGACTGTGCAAGAGAGACGCTCTGCATCGCGGTGTAGCTTGCTGTCCAGGTTTCGAGAGTGTGCGTTTCTGGATGAGGTATCGAATATATTGCTTCCCCCCACTTATACCTCCCGAGGAGATCACGAATGTAAAATTAGAGAGATTCCACCGCGCACGGAGGCTTTCCGGCAGTCGTTCGTCCCGCGAACCATACGCGAGTGGAACAGGAAAGGGAGGTAATGTCAGTGGTACGTAAAGTGCCCTCCGCCACACACCGTTGGGTGGCTTGCGGAGTATAAATGTAGATGTAGATGTAAAATGTGAACATATTATTTCGCATCACTGACACAACTCCGGGAATACAAGAGCTTTAGCATCTTGAGGCAGAAAATTTTAGATTTTAACAAAATATTATTAACACTCGTAAGAAAGCTCATGGTCGATTTGGACCACAAGACGCGCAGTAAACCTGGTAGGAGGTGGTCAAGTGACCAGCCAGCGCTGCCACGAATCAGGATAGTGAAGTTGTGCTACTGTTACGGTCGACTGCACGAATAACCGCAATAAGATAGGTCGACGTAGAGACAAGGCAGAATTCCAGAAGGAGGTATCATGTTTGGACGTGCCATCGTCAAGCCATGAATGAAGCTACCTGATGTGTTGGCGTATCATAACTGACTGCAAAACTTGTTAGAAGGAGTGGTATACCTCTCATAGCTATGTAACACGGTGTAAGAACAGTGCTCGTATGAAGGTGCCAACCGGCACAAACTGGCAACGTGTATCAATGCTTACGAATCGGTCACAAACGCGAATACCTGCTTTCACTGAATTCATGAACAATCTCATTTTCACCCTTGGCCGAAAGTATTGAGCACCCTACGCAACTGAGTGTTGTGGAAAATAAGAAAATTAAAAGGATCTGAAAGATAGTCCGAGTTTATAATGTTCATTAGTAATAAAAATCAATATTTCGTGGGCCCACTTTTGGCCCTTATTATTCTTTTTGGTAGAGAATACACTGGTATTCCTCTGTCTTCGGCACTTACAGTGTTACACTCAAGGCGCAGCTTTCAGCGTCACTGACAAAGTGAACGATGAGGAGCCATGAATGGGGATGAGGATGTGGAGATGGCAACAAGCGGTAGTGAAAGAAAAGAGCAATGGAAAAACACTCAAAACAGCTTTTCAGAATGCAAAGAAACAAATGCGGTGACGAATTTACGACCCATGATAGCAGCTTCCTGGAAAAGTCTTTGAACGTGGACGCAATGACGAAACCTCTCCTACACTGCAACAATCTTCCAAATTTTCACTGAGAAATTACAAAGAAAAAGTAGCATCTAGTTCAAAAAAGACATACAACGAAGACGCTTTGACGAATGCATATGAGAAGAGAAGGACGATGACATCGCTCCAATGTTTGTGTTGCATATCAAAGAAACTTGCCAGACAAGGGTGGACAGAAAAACAGTGATCGTGGGCAGGCCACCCACGAGACCCACCGAATGTAGCCTATTTTAGACTTTGCGATCGTAATCAATAATTATGTGAAGCAGAATGATATAGGGGATGAAAATAACCGTATGGCAGATAAGAGAGTAAACTTAACGAAACATCACGCAAAAGTTTCCATCTAAGCAAAGAAACACCGAAAATACCAATGGAACCGAGACTGGGAACGAAATACAGGGTGTTACAAAACGGTACGGCCAAACATTCAGGAAACGTTCCTCACACACAAATAAAGAAAAGATGTTACGTGGACATGTGTCCGGAAACGCTTAATTTCCATGTTAGAGCTCATTTTAGTTTCGTCAGTATGTACTGTACTTCCTCGATTCACCGCCAGTTGACCCAATTGAAGGAAGGTAATGCTCACTTCGGTGCTTGTGTTGACATGCGACTCATTGCTCTACAGTACTAGCATCAAGCACATCAGTATGTAGCATCAACAGGTTAGTGTTCATCACGAACGTGGTTTTGCAGTCAGTGCAATGTTTACAAATGCGGAGTTGGCAGATGCCCATTTGATGTATGGATTAGCACGGGGCAATAGCCGTGGCGCGGTACGTTTGTATCGAGACAGATTTCCAGAACGAAGGTGTCCTGACAGGAAGACGTTCGAAGCAATTGATCGGCGTCTTAGGGAGCACGGAACATTCCAGCCTATGACTGTAGAAGACCTATAACGACGAGGACACCAGCAATGGACGAGGCCATTCTTCGTGCAGTTGACGATAACCCTAACGTCAGCGTCAGAGAAGTTGCTGCTGTACAAGGTAACGTTGACCACGTCACTGTATGGTGAGTGCTACGGGAGAACCAGTTGTATCCGAACCATGGACATCGTGTGCAGGCACTATCAGCAGCTGATTGGCCTCCACGGGTATACTTCTGCGAATGGTTCATCCAACAATGTGTCAATCCTCATTTCAGTGCAAATGTTCTCTTTACGGATGAGGCTTCATTCCAACGTGATCAAATGGTAAACTTTCACAATCAACATGTGTGGGCTGACGAGAATCCGCACGCAATTGTGCAATCGCGTCATCAGCACAGATTTTCTGTGAACGTTTGGGTAGGCATTGTTGGTGATGTCTTGATTGGGCCCCATGTTCTTCCACCTACGCTCAATGGAGCACGTTATCATGATTTCATACGGGATACTCTACCTGTGCTGCTAGAACATGTGGCTTTACAAGTACGACACAACATGTGGTTCATGCACGATGGAGCTCCTGTACATTTCAGTCGAAGTGTTCGTACGCTTCTCAACAACAGATTCGGTGACCTATGGATTGGTAGAGGCGGACCAATTCCATGGCCTCACGCTCTCCTGACCTCAACCCTCTTGACTTTCATTTATGGGGGCATTTGAAAGCCCTTGTCTACGCAACCCCGATACCAAATATAGCGACTCGTCGTGCTCGTATTGTGGACGGCTGTGATACAATACGCCATTCTCCAGGGCTGCATCAGTGCATCAGGGATTCCATGCGACGGGGGGTGGATGCATGTATCCTAGCTAACGGAGAACATTTTGAACATTTCCTGTGACAAAGTGTTTGAAGTCACGCTGGTACGTTCTGTTGCTGTGTGTTTCCATTCCATGATTAATGTGATTTGAAGAGAAGTAACAAAATGAGCTCTTAACATGGAAAGTAAGCGTTTCCAGACACATGTCCACATAACATATTTTCTTTCTTTTTGTGTGAGGAATGTTTCCTGAAAGTTTGGCCGTACCTTTTTGTAACACCCTGTATATCTTATGTTCACGCACTCAAATGTAGTCAAGAATAAATAGAAAAATCAATGGTAATCCAGATTCTAAAGAAACCTCATATCTAGTAATGTCTAAAACTTCTACATCTACATGTATCTCCGAAATCCACCTTATGGTGCGTAGTGCGTGGGGGGAGATAACCTGCACCACTACTACTCATATCCTTTCCTATTCCACTCGAAAATAGATCGAGGGACAAACGAGTGTCGAGATGCCTCTGTATTAACCCTAATTTCTCGTATCTTACCTTCGCGGCCGTTACAGGCAGTGCGTATTGGCGTCAGTAGAATCGTTCTGCAGTCACTTTCAAATGCCGATTCTGTATCAGTAGTGTTCCTTGAAATGTATGTCGCCTTCCCTCCAGAGATTCCCATTCAGTTAGGGAAGCATTTCCGTGTTGTTCGAACTTGCGAGTAACAAATGTATAAGCCCGCCCCTGAGTTGCTTTGATGTCTTCCGTTAATCCCTACTGGTAGGGATTTTAAACACTCGAGCAGTACTCAAGAATAGGTCACACCAGTGTCCTACATGCGGCCTCATTTATGGATGAGCCACACTTTCCTCAAATTCTCTCTATAAACCGAAATCGGTCTTTCCTACTACAGTTCTCACGTGCTCGTTCCATTTCATATCGCTTTGCGACGTCATCACCCCCAGATGATTAAACGATGTGACTGTGTCAAGCAGTTTCCGAACGTTACGGATTTGCTTACCCTATTCATTCGCTTTAACTTAGATTCCTCGACATTCAGAGTTAGCTCCCATTCCTCTGGCAAACTAGAAATTTCATGTACTTAATTTTGTATCCTCCTACAGTCACTCAACTTCGATGGCTTAGCGTACACCACAGCTTCATCAGAAAACAACGACAGATTGCTGCTCAGCCGGCCAGAGTGGCCGTGCGGTTCTAGGCGCTACAGTCTGGAACCGAGCGACCGCTACCGCCGCAGGTTCGAATCCTGCCTCGGGCATGGATGTGTGTGATATCCTTAGGTTAGTTAAGTTTAATTTTTTCTAAGTTCTAGGCGACTGATGACCTCAGAAGTTAAGTCGCATAGTGCTCAGAGCCATTTTGAACCAGATTGCTGCTCATCCTGATCGCCAAATCATTTATGTGTCTAGGGAATAACATCGGTCCTACCTCACCTCCATGGGACATTCCTGACGATATCCTTGTCCCTGATTAACGCTCGCCGTCGAAGACGACGTTCAAGATTTTATAACGCAAGAATCCTTCGAGCCATTCACGTATCTTTGAACCAACGAGTATTCCGTATGTTCGTGCCTTCTTTAACAACCGGCATTGGAACACCGAGTCAAACGCTTTCCGGAGATCTAGAAATATGGAATCTGCCTGTTACGCTTCATCCATAGCTCGCAGTTTGCTTTGTGAGTAAAGGCAAGCTGCGTTCCGCACGAGCGATGCTTTCTGATACCGTATATGTTCTGGGATTCAAAATGGTTCAAATGGCTCTGAGCACTATGGGACGTAACTGCTAAGGTCATTAGTCCCCTAGAACTTAGAACTACTTAAACCTAACTAACCTAAGGACATCTCACACATCCATGCCCGAGGCAGGATTCGAACCTGCGACCGTAGCGGCCGCGCGGTTGCAGACTGTAGCGCCTTTAACCGCTTGGCCACCACGGCCGGCGTTCTGGGATTCTGCAGCAAATCGATGTAAGAGATATTGATATGTAATTCTGCTGATCTGTTCTTTTGCCCTACTTGTATACAAGAATCACCTGCGCTTTTTTCCACTCGCTTGGGACTTTGCACTGGACGAGAGATTCGCGATAAATGCAGAATAGGTAAGGATCCTATTCCATAGAGTTCGAAGTATGTTTATTGAAAAAAAAAGAGAGATTCCGCCCGGACCTGTTCACTTATTTATTTTCAATTCTTTCAATTGTTTCGCTACACTAGGTGTGGTTATTACTATGTCGTCCGTATGAGAGTCTATTCGATGGTCAAATGTTGATATATTTTTGCGATTCCCCTGCGTGAATGATTTCTTGAACGTGAAATTTAAAATTTCTGCTTCCGTTTTGCTATCTTCAACTGCCACCTTCGGCTGGTCAACAAGTGGCTGGATGGAAGCCTTAGACCCGTTTAACCATTTTACATAGAGCCAGACTTTTCACGGTTTCTGTGCCAGATCTTTTGCTAAGGTGTGACGGTGGTAGTAGTTCTATGCTTCGCGCATAGATTTTCTACAGACGTACTAACCTTTGCTTGTCGTCATTTGTGCGTTCTCTTTTGAACCGAGAGCGCAGAAGCCTTTGCTTGCTGAGCTTCTTCCGAATTTCGTTATTAAATCATGATGGGTCCTTTCCATCCTTCGCCCATAATTTCTCTACTTCCATAGTACCCGTACTAAGTGTTGTCAGTTCACTGTTTCACTGAGATGCTAACAACTATTTATCTGCTCTTTCTATCAGAAACACTCTCCTAACCTTGTTAACCAAAGTTGCCCTAATGAGATGATGATCACTAATTGCCGTTTCTATAATGACAATGTTGACAAGGTCTGGCCTCTTTGTAGATATTTCCATTGCGTGTGGGATGCAGAACTAGTTGCTCAAAACAGTTTCCAGAAAACGAGTTCAAAAGTACTTCTCACCACTGTTTGTCTGTAGCTCCTGCAATGAATCCACAGACATTACAGTCTATACTCAGTAGGTTAAACTCGTCTTCAACTGGTAATGCATTATCTGGGTATTTAAGCGCATCTGACACTAATACAATAATAAATCTGACCTAACCACAAGAGGCACTTTAGGTTTACAACCTTAAATCACAGTTGTAACCGAGCCTGCATACGCCAGAGGACTCAGTCATCATTTACAGTTTCCGGATATCAACTTTGCTAAGCAGTTTCACTAAGTTTCTAAGAAATAGAAGTGAAATTTAATGCTAGATTGTAAGTCTAACGAGAAGACGGAATGTAATTTTATCAGACTATATTACGTTCAATATACTGCATGAAGAACTACCGGTTTGTTAATTCCATTTCAGAAGGAAGATAAATAACAGAAAAAATATGTGGGGGAGAGAGTAGTCTCTTTAGGTATTTCGCGGACTTCCGCTTCGCGCCAGCTCTGCAAAAGAATTTCAGCTTTCCTGTCCGCAGTTTACGTCACTCGTTTTAGGTATACGTAGTATTTTACTCAGTATAAGGTTCTGTGACTGAATAATTAACAGTTTATTCCAAACAGGCTTGCTAACGGCCTTGCCGTAGTGGTAAAACCGGTTCCCGTCAGATCACCGAAGTTAAGCGCTATCGGGATGGGCTAGCATTTGGATAGGTGACCATCCGGTCTGCCGAGTGCTATTGACAAGCGGGGTACACTCAGCCCTTGTGAGGCACACTGGGGAGCTACTTGATTGAGAAGTAGCGGCTCAGGTCTCGTAAACTGACATACGGCCGGGAGAGCGGTGTATTGACCACATGCCCCTCCATATCCGCATTCAGTGACGCCTGTGTTTTCAGGATGACACGGCGGCCGGTCAGAACCGTTAGGCCTTCCAAGGCCTGTTAGGACGGAGTTCCAAATAGATTTAATATAAATCACTTAAAAGTGTAGAGCTCGAAATATTTACAAATACTACATAAAATAAAACCCCATGTCCACCAAGAACAAAAGCTTTATAAAATGGTGGAAACTGCTTGTGGCAGTCTCTAGTGCGCATTCCTTCGTCCGAGTGTAAAATCAGTCACTAGATTGAACTACCGACGAAGAAACATCATGTCTTCCTTGGTACACCAAACATTAGGTACTACACTCCTCCCTAGCGGCAATACATACTGGACTTTATTAATATGGTGGAGAAGCTCGTCGATGAAGAAATAACCGAAGGGAAGAAATGATTACCCGTCTGCAAAAATTTATCGATAAGACTGTAATTATGGCTATAGAGGGTGCTTTAACACACCCTGTTGCCAAAAACCAAGGAGCTAGAGAAGGATGCAGAATGCCTCCCTAACTTTTTTACATTTAGTTAGATGACAAACCCCGGAAGTGGAGGGAAATATTTAATCGGAGATGAAAATGAAGAGAAATTTCTACTTGGATTCAATTTTATATGCAGATGACGCCACATTGTTCGTGGAGAATGAAGATGACCTTATCCAAAATGAGATTTACTGTATTTGTGACTGTAACAGTGCAGCAATGACGGACACCACACTGGTTGGATCACACAATAACAACAATGTATGTGTAACTGTGAAACATTGGAGACTATTTCTATTTGTAACAACCTTATTTCATATATGTACGTAAATTTTTTTAAAGTGTAAAATAATAAATTAAATGCTAAAACATGCGAATGGTAAAGTAATGTTAATATATTTTGTCAACGTGTCACACATGTAGAGGGCGCTGCAGATTGTTACGACGTAGACTGAAGCCAGCTGTGTAGTAACTATAAACAGCGGCTGTAGTGCAAACTGAACCTTTGATGTGGATGCTCCTGTTGGGACTCTGTGTGTATATAATTGGTTGTAATGCACACTCTGGTATGTATCTTACTATTGATCCACACGTAAAGCTCAAACTTCTGTAGATATAGTAGGGCAAGCATGTTACTTTGTTATAACTGATTCTTTATGTTTTCTAGCACTGAAGACGTCCACAGAGTAATCGTAATCTGGATTTGCTACATTATTGCGACTGATTGCTGTACGTTTTACTATTTAAATGAACAAAATCACTGGGAATTGTCTGTTTCCACACGTAATCTAATGTGATTCATGAATAATTTTGCTATCAGTAAGGAAAAAATCGAAATCTTGACTGAATGATCAAGAATGGCGATACAGTGTAGTATGATGGTAGAGGAGGAGCCCATATTCACAAGTACTTAGATCATGACCTACACCACATGTAAGAATATGTAAGTCATTAGCAAGAGACGTTAGTCATTATTCCCGAAAGACGCCAAGGAAAGGTTATCTGTCTTCAGACTTCAGCATTAGCAGGTTTCCCGGGACATTTAAATCTAAATATCCAGAAAGCAGAGTGCGTCGGTTATATTACAGAAGAATGTTATTGCTTAATTTCTCACATCTGAATTTTCATCGTCCTGAAACAGACACAAATAAGCATTGTGACCTAAATACCACGCAAATTAAAGGAAACAAATGGGACTCTCCACAGGCCTAACGGCTGTTGCACCTACACAGTATGAACGTTCAAGAAGCAGTTAAATGTTAAAAAAAAGACAATGCACATTCCCATATGCCGTGAAGTGATGGGCAGACATGTTTTGTATGAGACAGCTGTGATGCAATAACCATGGCATCCACATGCATAACACAGGTGATGCAGTTATGTATTCTTAACATGAAGTTGTAGGTGGCAGGATGACAATCAATCATAGCATCCTATCTCCGTAAATTACTAAATTTTCTGCTCCCGATATCACGTCAAAAAAAATGTTCACATGTGTGTGAAATCCAATGGGACTTAACTGCTAAGTTCATCAGTCCCTAAGCTTACACACCACTTAACCTAAATTATCCTAAGGACAAACACACACACACCCATGCCCGAGGGAGGACTCGAACCTCCGCCGGGACCAGCAGTTCAGTCCATGACTGCAGCGTCATAGACCGCTCGGCTAATCCCGGGTGGTTAGCACGTCAAAGAAAAACTCATTATATGGAGTGATAATTGCAGCACTCAACACAAAACTCGGATTATGATGCCGCTCTATATGTTACTGATTGGCTCTAGTGCCTACGAATGAATAGAAGCCAAATACACAGTTTCTGAACAGAGCTATTTAGCTTCTGATAGTGAATTGGCAGCCATTGAAAAAAAGAGCAAAGGTGTGGGAGCATTTTGTTCCTGATGATGTAATGAGAACCACAGCAACAGCTTGCAATAGGCAACCATTTAAAGTTTTTTGAAAAATTAGACTTATTTTATGGACTTTCAGCAAGCTGCTGATATGATCACTAACGCATCTAAAGTTAATATATGTTCTGTGTCACGTATTAACACTAGTACGCCTAGGATAATTTAGATAAAAATGACGTTTGGTCAAATAGTGATGGAAAATGATAAGAATGTTGAAAAAAGGGTGATTAAGGCAAGAGTTCAAAGTGATCACATTCAGTAAGGATAACTGTTGGTAAAGCAGAGTGAGTCGGTTGTATTACAGAAGATTCTTTTTATTTCATTTCTCACATCTGAGTTTTCAGCGTCCTCAAACAGACACAAATAAGCAGTGTGACCTACATACCATGCAAATTAAAGGAAACATAAGGGATTCTCCACAAGCCTAAAGACTCTTGCACCTACACAATATGGAAGTTGAAGAAGCAGTTGAATGTTGAAATAATAAAGACAGTCAGATTCCCATGTGCCTAGAAGTGATGTTTTTACTTTGGCGCTGGACCTGCCAAAGATATCATTCGACCCCAGTCTAACTCGATCAGACATGATTTTACGATACTGCTGTCATGCAATAACAATGACATCCATACACATGACACAGGTGATGTATTTATGTGTTCTTAATATGTTGTTGTAGGTGGCAGGTGCGCAATCAAACATAGCATCCTATCTCTGTAAATTACTGAATTTCCTGGTCCCGATATCACGAAAAAAAAACTCATTATATGGAGTAATAACTGCAGCACTTAACACAAAACTCGGGTTTTGATGCTTCTCTATATGTTGTAGATGGATTCTGCTGCCTACGAATCAATAGAACACAAGTATACAGTTTCTGAACACAGATTTTTGGCTTGTGATCGTGAATTTGCAGTCATTGAAGAAAAGATAAAATGTGAGAAAGCATTTTGTTCCTGATGGTGTAATGAAAACCACAGCAGCAGCTCGCAGTATTCAACCATTTAAAGTTGTTTGAAGAAATAGACTTATTTTATGGACTTTCAGCAAACTGCTGATGTGATCACTAACGCATCTAAGGTTAATATATAAGTCCTGTGTCACGGATTAAAGTTCGTACGCCTAGGGTAATTTAGAGAAAAATGACGTTTGGTCAAATAGTGATGGAGAATGATAAGAATGTTGAAAAGATGTTGGTGAAGAGAAGAGCTCAAAATGATCACGTTCAGTGGTGATAACTGGTGGGAAGCGATTTTATTCAGAAAAGAAAAGGAACCTTAAAAATGTAATGGAATATTTACCTTAGGTGCACAAACATTTCACAGTGAATTGTGGTAGGACTGAACAGTAAACTGACTGCGAGAGTTAGAAACGATATGAAACTTATCTGGTGGACTTAGCCAGTTTAACATTTCAGTGCAAATTTATTAGCAAATGTGACTGTTGTTTGTTATTTTTTGATCATGCTAAGTGGTAACTCCTTTCTGTAAAATCAGTGAATAAGTGTTAATGTGGAGTTAGTAAATATTACTGTTCATGCTATTTCCATAAATTGTTTTATGAGTAACGTAGAAAGTACTTTTTGTTATTAGTAGCTTTGAATTCTCAAGGCTCTAGATTGTAACTAGAACGTCGACATCTCTTACTCGTAATTAATGGCTTAGCTAAGAAATAACCAGTTTATGTTTCCCCATATTGTGTATAAGCTTCACTGTTACTACCTGGAGAAGCGTGTGGGTATTGTTTAGGACATGTTCCTGACGCAAGGAAAAAATATTTTTTGTTTCATGAAATTCGGTATATAATTTACAGACTTAAATGTTTTCAACAGGTAGGCAATTGTTATTTACTCTTAATAAACAATGCTTTTGGGCTATAAATAGATTCCTTGTAGCTGCGAGGCTAACGGAAAAGGAAACCTGAAATTACATTTTTAATTTTGGTTTCCTCGGCTTATCGTGGGATGCAGTATCTGTGGATACTTTCCAAGGTGCCTTCCAGTTCTCACCAGTGCCGCAGCAGTCACTAAGCATTTGTGAATTATGGAGACACTGGAACATTGAGACTACATCTGAGTTCTCCAACAGGTGCTCGGAAATTCAGGAGAAGTGAACTAGTCGGCCGCTTCGCTTTGCAGGTAGCTGTGTCTGCTAGGTCCGAAAACGGGGTTACTCTCTTACACACTGGGGAGAGGAGGATGTCGGTAGAGTTGCAGAGGGAAATGGAACGCCTGTCGCTCGGCACGGTGGACTGTGGAAATGCATTTTTGATGGGTGTTGCAGCAGCTGGAGCTTTGGGAGGGGGATTCAGGAAGCTGGGTGTGCGCACGGGAGCTGTGATGGGGAAGGAGAAAGGGAAGGGGAGAGGGGAGAGGGAGGGGGGAATAGCCGGGAACCACCAGAGAAACAGGTATCTGACTGTGTAAAAAAGTCGGTAAAAGATGGATGATACGCATACTAATAAGGGAATGAGCACACGTGCCACAGCGAAAGTTAACAGTGCTTTTTTTGCTACTCGTAGTTAACGGAATAGGACGATTTTAGAGGCCAACTTACAATGAGAGGAAAAAAAGAGAAGCACTGTTTATTGGCGGGCTCCATGTAGGCAACAGGTGTGTACTCATGGATGTTACTGTCGTATTACTGATTTAACAACAACGGCGTGCATGTCCGTGAGAGTATGGTAAATTTCCTGCCACTGTGCTTATTGGAAAAGATTCTCACTTAAAGGCAGTGACAGAAGTGCTAGAAAGAATACAGATTTCTCAAGACGCTTTTTATTTTACGAAATTTGGCATACCTCCTTAGCGGAACACGGCGATTGTCTCCTAAACGACTTTTTTCTGCCTTGTGGTCACTCAAGTGATATGCTAACTGGTTTCGATTTCACAGGAAGTTAAAGAAAGAGTGAAGGAGGAGTGTAGTAAAATATTACGAAACATTAATCAAGTCAAATTTACGGATAGCTCTGCGACAGTGATGGGGGGAGGGGGGGGGGGAAATGTGAGGCACGTGTCATCCCCCTCCCCCTATGGGTTTCACAGTTTCTTATAATTACAGAATTCTCATAAATTCTTAGAAATAAGTGGATAAAAATCACTTCTCGTGAATGTAATAAAATGTTTGTGTCATCTATGAAATTTCCTTCTCGCGGAATGACACGTCCTGAGACTGGTTAACTTATTTAAATAAAAATCGACCATTTCAAAGTATTGCCACCCCTCCTCCTACATCACTTTATGCACATGCCCATGACTACAGACACTTGAGTACGTAACCCGGTAACTTGTCAGAGTAAATCTGAACTGCTGAAGAGAAGAGTTCATAATGCAAATGTACCCACCTGCTGTTTGTTGAACCACAAGCTTTTTGCGTATCATACTTAACCTCTATCCCGAAACCCAGATATAGTTGAAGGTTCCCTACCTTAACGTGTCAAGGGGTAACAAAAAGTTCAATTTCAATATTTCGCGTAATTATTGACCAAATTTAAAATTTTAAATGCTGTCATAGTCTACTGATTAGGAGGTATAATGTATTGTTAAAAGTTTTACACAATAATACCATTATTACAGTTACAGACTGTTTGTTTTGAGGCAGCCTAACTGACGTTTCTCAGATACCCGCATCGTATTCATCCACAAGATGATGAAAGGAAAGAAGTATTTTCACTGCTCATGCTGTAACAACTTTAGCACCACACATGCCGTTTTAATTTATTACTTCTTATCTACGGCTTACATTCAGAACACAGTTTGCAGACAGTGTCCACTTACACTAGTTAATGTTCCCGCAAAATTGTATCATTGTACGACGTATAGTTCAGAAGATATGACGTCATAAACATTACGATTCGCTAAAAAGTAGCTTCTTCTTCAAATGGAGGACGATTCCTCCGGAATGTATTCATCCAATTTTTGATAATGACGGCACTTAGCGACTTCCAACTAAGTTTAAACATAATTTCAAACCCTTCTTAAACTTTTCTCGCTTAGGTCCTTGAAGTCAAATATCTCACACATTAACTCATTTGTAAACAATAAGGCAAAACAAAAATGGTTCAAATGGCTCTGAGCACTATGGTACTTAACATCTGAGGTCATTAGTCCCCTAGAACTTAGAACTACTTAAACCTAGCTAACCTAAGGACTTCACACACATCCATGCCCGAGGCAGGATTCGAACCTGCGACCGTAGCGGTCACGCGGTTCCGGACTGAAGCGCCTAGAACCGCACGGCCACACCAGCCGGCAATAAGGCACCTGAAGCAGTTTTATACATCAGGGTTCGATACTTTAGAAAATCGGGATTTATAGTTTGGTATACCATTACGTAGGTAATTTTAGCATTCAATTCCAACCAATCACAGAGCGCTTGTCTTCGCCTGTTCAAAATTACTTTGTAGTATTCAGAAGCGTGTCATTATGTGTAGATGTTAGTTTGACATAATAAATAAGTTTCCGAATATTCTCCTATCATGCTTCTCCTTTCTTCTTAAAAAATAATCTGATTTACATCTAAGAAGATACCCAGCAAGCCACCTTACGCAGCGTGGCGGAGGGTACCCTGTACCACTACTTGTCACTTCCTTTCCTGTTCCACTCGCAAACAGACCGACGGAAAAACCATTATCTATAGGCCACCGCATGAGCCCCAATTTACCGCATCTTATCTTGGCGGTTCTTACACGCAGTGTGTGCTGGCGGCAGTAGAATCGTTGGGTGGTGAGCTTGAAATGCCGGTTCTCTATATTTTCTCAACAGTGTTTCTCGAAAAGTATGTCGTTTTCCCTGCAGGGATTCCCTTTTATGTTCCCGAAGCATCTCTGTAACACCTACGTGTTGTTCGAACAACCGGAAACAAATCTAGGACCCCGCCTCTGAAATTCTTCGTTGTCTTCCTTCTATCCGACCTGGTAAGGACACCAGACACTCGAGCCGTACTAAAGATCGGGTAGCACCAGCGTCCTATATGCTGTCTCCTTTACAGGTGAACCACTCTTTCCTAGTAAACCGAAGACGACCTTTCGCCTTCCCTACAACAGTTCTACATGCTCGTTCCACCTCCTATCGCTTTGCAACGTTACGCCCTGATATTTAAACGACTTGACTGTGAGAAGCAGGATACAGGTTATACGGTATACGAAAATTACAGGTTTATCTTCGTACTCATCAGCAATAACATACATTTTTCCAAATTTGGGGCTGGCTTCCATTCATTACAGCTACTGGCAATTTTGTCTAAGTTGTCTTGTGTCTTCCTATAGTCACTCAACTTCGGAATCTTACCATACACCACGGCATCATCAGCAAACAAGTGGCGACTTCTGCCCGCCCTGTTCGCCAAATCATTTATGTATATATTGAGAATAACAGCAGTCCTATCACACTTCCCTGGGGCACTCCTGACGAAAACTTTGTCTCTGGTGTACACTCGCCGTCGTGGAAAACATAAAAGTGCGTGTGAAATCTTATGGGAATTAACTGCTAAGGTCATCAGTCCCTAAGCTTACACAATACTTAACCTAAATTAACCTAAGGACAGACACACACACCCATGCCCGAGGGAGGACTCGAACCTCCGCCGCGACCAGCCGCACAGTCTATGACTGCAGCGCCTTAGACCGCTCGGTCAATCCCACGCGGCGACCATATCATACTGCGTTCTATTATTTAAGAGGTCTTCGAGCCACTCACATATCTCTGAACTTATTCAATATGCTCGTACCTTAATTAACAGCCTGCTATGGGGCACCGTGTCAAATGCTTTCCGGAAATCAAGAAATATGGAATCTGCCTGTTGCTCTTCATCCATGGTTCTCAGTATACCGTGTGAGAAAAGGGCAAGCTGAGTTTAGCAGGAGCGATGCTTTCTAAAACCATGCTGATTCGTAAATATAAGTTTCTTCAAGAAAGTTGACTATATTTGAACTGAGAATATGTTCAAGGATTTTGCAACAAACCGACGTCAGGCTAATTGATCTGTTATTTAGGGCGTCCATTATTTTATCCTTCTTACATAAGGGAGCCAGCTGCGCTTCTTTCCATGCACTTTGGACTTCGTGCTGGGAGAGAAATTCACGATGAATGGAAGCTAGGTAAGGCGGCAAATACCGTACTCTTTGTGATTTACTTGCTTTCAGGAATGCTTCTTACTATGTCATCCTTACCGTAGGCGCTTCGATTGTCAAATAACCATATCTTTGTACGAATCTCCTGTGCGAACGATTTCTTGAACTTGAAATTTAGAAATTCGTGTCGCTCAGATATCGACTGTGGCTCTGAGACGCTGCAACTTGTGTCTGATGGTCTCCACCGGGGGTGTGCATGGCATGCCACGGGGAAAGAGCAGCTCGTATCGATGGGGTGAAGCGAACAGCCGTGATTCAATCTATTACAGTTCGTAGCATGATATACTATCTATCAAGCCTTTCTACTTATTAGGTTTCGCAATTACATTGTTGCTGGACTTTCTTGTTCTGTATTTGTCATTCAGTCAGTGTTCTGCTCTAAACGAAGTTCGTTTTGTTTGCAGATTACACGTTCGTTTGCGTGCAGCGACAAATGCCGAGCCGCGTGGGATTAGCCGAGCGGTCTTGGGCGCTGCAGTCATGGACTGTACGGCTGGTCCCGGCGGAAGTTCGAGTCCTCTCTCGGGCATGGGTGTGTGTGTGTTCGTCCTTAGGATAATTTAGATTAAGTAGTGTGTAAGGTTAGGGACTGATGACCTTAGAAGTTAAGTCCCATAAGATTTCACACACATTTGAACATTTTTGAACAAATGACGATGAAGTTTCACTCTGTTGTGTTTTAGAAGACACGTTCTGACCCAGTGGCAGTGTCACGGATCCACAGTTTCAGAAACTTTCGCAGCAACAGATGCCTCTGCGACAGCAACAGTACCAGAACCTATGACAACTACAAGAACAAGAACACCATGTGGCTCTGCTGAAGCCCGTGTCTCATCAGCAAGAACAGTGTCATCGCTACGCCCCAAATGCTGTTTGCTGCCGTTGACAGATCTTCGCTCAATAGGCAAGTCTGCTTTCATCGTTATGAACTGTATCGTTTAGCTTACAGCGTACCTGTTAGGAAGCGATATGTGATGCTGTGTTGCTCTTGTCTTCTATAATATGTGGTGCAGAAATTGCAATTGCTCTAGGACAATAGTGCTGTATCTTTCTGTAATCTCTTGTTTTATCTGTGGCATAAACAACACGGACAGTCTTATGCTAAATGGGCAGACAGCTTGCAGAATTTCGGACGCAAGTACAATTTCATGTGCCAGACAGTTACGTAACATGCAGAACCAAGCATAAGCGGTGTGATTGTGCGCACTGGCTCCACCAAGTAGGTCATAGCAAACGCTTGGACCACATCCGATCCTGGTCCTGGGAGGTGCTTAAAATGGATAAATCTTTCGAGGTTGTTTCTGAAGCTCAGCATGCTTTTAGAGACGAAATTCAGGTGTCAACGCTAGCACACCGTTGTAGTGGGCAGATGTCAACTGATGATTTTGACTCATCATCCTCTTTTTCTGCCACTTAGTCTTACCTGAGTTCATTTGGTGACCAGATCGCCGGAGATTCGTGAGAGACACAAGGGCACTGGGAAGCATTTCGGATTCATGAAGTACGAAAATCAGCATCCCTTTCTTTCGGGTTCCTGAGAGGCTGTTGGCGCGTGGTAAAGGTGGTACCTTATTTCGGGAGTCATTCGGTCCTTGCCTCCGTTACTCGCTTGAGTATAGTAGTCGGTGTACTGAAACTTGCCCCCTCTTTGCCACAGGGAGATGAATGCCAGGAGCTCACTTGAAACGTGGCAATGTGCTGTTCACGAATGACCACGCTTCAGATAAGCAATAGTTTTAAGAACTTCATTCGATAGCTAAGAATATCAGGCGGCTTCAGAAATAAAACCGGTTGTTGTACAGGCAATGAAGCTAAATTTATAGCCATTTTAATTAAGCGAGCGCCGATTAGAATGCAGCGGGATGCCAAACAGCCGGTGGGCCAGAGCGGAGGTAGCGTGCCGAGAGGCTACGATGAGAGCCGAGTCGAACGGTGACTTCCAAGTAGTGTTGCCAACTTAGTGGATTTTCCACCAAAACTGGTGGTTTCTACCCTCTTTTTAGTGGCGAAATATTGCGTCTATTGGCTGGTGGATTTTATGGTGGTTTAGTAGAATTCAGTTTCAGTTACTGAAAATGTAGTCTCTCAACCACTAACCTATTTATGTTTCGAAATATTTTATTTCTACTTTATTTGATTTCAGGAGTACTTACTCTTACTGTGAAGACAACACTGATGCATTACAATGTGACATCAAACGAACCATCACACTCCGTACACTACACGCTGGGGATCCCTGTAGAATGAACAGTATTTAGTAGCAGCTAGTTATAGTTCATTTCACGACAGAAGGCTGCTTGCACAGGTGCAAGGAGTGCAGAAACCGGTTTCAAAGAATGGTTGGTCACTTACTTCGTTGTCGCTTCGAATAACCAATCAGCGCTTGTTAGCTCACGCAGGACGTGAAGCGTCAGATCCACAGAAAGTCGTCGTGTGCACTATAAAATTGCGATTCTCAGTGTATGATATTATTTCACTACATCATACGTGTATAAGTATGCCGAAACCACGATGTTCGGAAAAGTTTCGGAATTCTTGGCTTCAAGATCCACATTTAATAGATTGGCTTCAAGTTATTGAAAGTACTACGGTTGAGGTAGCGAAGTGAATATTTTGTGGTACAGTTTTAAGGAGTCATTATGGAGATCTGAAGTATCATGGAATGTCAAAGAAGCACCTACAAAATAAAATGGTAAGCTATCTTTTTGTAATTGTTTAGTCACTCTTTGATCGATTTTACATCTTTGACCACTCTTTGACTAAGTAAATTGTTTTCAAATTGTAACTATACAGTCTAAAATTGCTTTTCAGTCTGACACCATTGGGAATAAAGAAAAAAGGAAGAAGTAAGAGTCGCATTATTCACAGCCATGCTTACTAGTATACGTGTAGTCGGCAACTTCGGAGAGGTAATTAGTCACAGTCATGAAAAAGGTATCAAAAAAGTTCAGCTGCACCGAACTAAGTGCACCTCACATATAAAAAAATTTGTTAGCTCTGCATTTCACTGACGTTCTAAAACGTTATTAGTTGATGAATCTACTCATGTTGCTGTACTTAAATATTTGGGGTAGATTATATTTTATTACAGTAAATTACACCAAAAATTGGTATCTACGTACCTTTGCCTTTCTGAACTTCAAGAGTGTAATGCTGAAGCTATTGTCTCTGCTATGAAGAAAACACTTCAACGATTCGATTTGCGACTTGAAAATTTAATGGCCATCTACGAAATTGGAAGAATAGGTACGACACCTGATTTTAGTACGTTGCTTGTGCCATTCCTTGCAACTGGCTGTTCAGTTCTGCTGCAAAAGAATTTTTAGCTGAGAAATTTGGAGTTATTAATTAAAGAGACAAATGATTGGTTTAGTCGCTCCTTTTTCAGAGAATCTCTTTATAAAGAGCTATATAAAACCATCAACGATGGACAGAAACTGTTAAAAATAGTTCAAGCGTGTCATACAAGGTGGTTATCAATATAATCCGCAGTATCAAGAATATACGCGCAATGGTCAGAGCTTAAAACACAGTTTTCTATAAGTTAAGTGCGCCAAAGGTGTCACATGGATGGGTTATTACTTTTACAGTCGAAAGATACAGATTACCCCAAAACCTTTGGTGAGTTGACCAACCTGATAGATACGCTTGTCAGCAAATTTACGTTACCTGCAAATAAAGTTAACATTTTTACAAAAAATATCGCTGATTTCTTTGGTCTAACATGTTATCTGGCATTCCTCTTTGAAAGGCAGTTGCTTAAAATGAGAAAAAGTGTTACCATGCGAATATGAAGAAATGTTGCGCAATCGGTGCATAGCATTTATAGTAAGTCTGATAGAAGAAATAGAAAACAGGTTACCAGAGAATTCGACGTTGATGGAAAGAATTTTCAGAATAAGTGTTGAACAAGCACTCAATCACAACAAAGAAGCTGGCCGGAGTGGCAGTGCGGTTCTAAGAGCTACAGTCTGGAACCGCGAGACTGTTACGGTCGCAGAGTCGAATCCTGCCTCGGGCATACATGTGTGTGATGTCCTTAGGTTAGTTAGGTTTAAGTAGTTCTAAATTATAGGGGACTGATGACATCAGAAGTTGAGACCGATAGTGCTCAGAGCCATTTGAACCATTTGAACTACAAAGAAAGTCTAATTGATATTATGGCTCAGTTAAAAAAAAAAAGGTGTAAAATTTAAAAGCAAGAGGGGACGATCAGTGGCGAGAAATTCATTTGTTGAAGCGGAACAAGACCAAAGACAGAAAAAAAAATTGTAATGAAGTTTTGCATTTCAGAGATGCTCAATGAGCATCCAGATTTGAGGAATTAGCGAATTTTAAGATTACTGTCCTAATACTGCCTTATTCCAGTGCCGACGTTGAGAGAGTATTTAGCAGTACGAAATCTAATATCTTAACTGCTATAATAAGAATACGCTGTGGTTTGACGTTGGAAGGAAAATGCTACAACGAATATGATATTCCAATAGATGTTGTAAGACAAATCAGTACCAACGAACCGTATCAATCTGAAACAGACGACGACGATGATGATGCAGACAAAAATGGTCATTTGAAGAAGACGAATTCGTTTAAATAACTGTTATTAAACTTTTTGTATGTTCCTGACCTTGACTTGCTGATATACTTATTGGACGTTCATTTAATGATTGTGAATATTTTATTACTTAATAATAATGGAAACTACTTCCTAATATACTTATTGCTATCTTTCGTAATAATTAAAAAATTAGTGCTAATTTTAGCGATTATGAGACAGGGGCATTTTTGTCAGTGGTTTTTTGGTGGTTTTTGCATTTCGAACTGGTGGGGAGCTCACATTAACAGTTGGCAACACTGATTCCAAAACCGTGAAGACGAAAGGACAGAAAAGCCAGGGGTAGCTTAGGAATACGACGCAACATCGACAGATGGACATCCCTTGGTGAAGGAGAAGGTGGGCTGGTCCGACCAGAGGCTGCTGAAGGGTAAAAAAGGCAGTTCGTTTGAAAAAACTTTAAATTACAGCAGAGGGTCAGAGAAAAATTTGCACAAGAGTGTACATCAAAAGTGTATATGGACAGAAAGCAAAGGGAAAGTATAAGGTAAAATGTGTTTGTCTTAAGGAAAAAGATGGTGGCTGATATCACAAGCGGTTTGGCGGTGGAGAAGGCCGCACAGCACGCCATTGTTGAGGACTAGCCATTTGATTGGGGAGCAGAACGGATGACTGGCTGTTGCGCTCCCGCAAGATTAGCAACTAAGCTTTGCCTTTTGGTTAAATCTGAATAAAACCACGACAAAGTAACGCTTGCGCTGATTGTGAAGTTATTTTGACTGTGAATGAATGTTTATTTTAATATGTGACAATTACTGAGACACAGATGCAACTAGTTAATTGAGCAAAGTTTAAAGCGTTCACCAATACGACAGGCATTGAACACGGTACGTCATCTGCTGTGTGTGTTCCTGCTCTTACAAATCTGTTTTTGTTTTCTGCCAATGGGCATTAGGATCAATTGGTTATGATCATGCTTATTTTTACGTGGGATATCAAGTGTAAGTAAACACTGAGTTCCGAGGAATTCGGTAATACAAGATCCTGGCGTTGTGCATTAAACGACCCACGTGGCAGCTGGGTGAATTATATCAATACGATCACAACTGGGACTAGCATGATTGAGACAACAACCAAATCCAATCGATATCCGATAGCAGCCTTACACCCACTTAGAGGGGAATATCCGTGTGACCACTATTGGGCTGGATTCTGGCGTGCCAATTAGGAATTTACAATCTGTTTGTAATAAATTGTATCAAAGGCTTTTGAGGCCAACGTGTCTCTAGAATGTAACTGCTTTTATCAGAGCTGCGTTGCATTGCTTAGTAGCACCAGAATTCCTTTCCAAAACATTAGTTCCATGTATTTTCTAAGTCCAGAATCCATAGGGTGCCGAATAAAGTACTAACGGCTCAATTGCAGGCAAGGGCAGGTAAGATTACAGGTCGAGAAAGTTTGGTGGCTGACTACGCTGCCACCGTGCAGGTTAAGTCACAAATAGGACCTGCCACGCACCCCAGTAAATCTACCGCTTACCGTACCAGACAGTCCAAGGGGTCCATTACATTATACTCTAGGGTTTGTCATTCCGCAGAGGGGGTGCTACAGAGTGGTACATATGCCAGAGGAATGTTACACACTATCATTGAGTATTGGACCATAATGTTATATCCTAGAGTTCAAAATAATTTTAAAGAGCGAGACTTCTCATATAGACAGTAAAATATATTTACTGAGGTTATATACGATATTTTATTGCAGTTTTAAAGACATGTGCATCTACATCGATATCCACACTTTTAGGACCACTATGAGCTGAACAGCAAAATGTGTTTTCCATTGTACCACCTTTAGGGTTTCATCCTGTTTCATTATTGAATGCAGCGCGGGAGTAGTGACTGTTTAAAATCTTCAGCAAGCTTTACGATTGATCTAACTTCGTCTTTGCGATTCCCACGATAGCGATCCGTGGGAGGTGCGTGGTGTACTCCTATTTTCAGCACTTAATCCTTGTTCTTGGAACTTTGTTCTGTGGGTTTTCGCATCTGATAGTTCAGGCCTTTCAACATTTCTGTTACTCTCTCCCGTGAGTACAAGCAAACCTGCTGCACTTCTCTGAATTCGTTCAGTATATCCTACACGAAATGATTTCCACATTCTTGAGCAATAGTGTAAAATGGGACGCACATATGTTTTGTAAGTAATTTCCTTTGTAGAGTTACTGCATTACTGCAGTATCCTACAAATTAATCGAAGTCTGTTGCATCTTGTACATATTACTGAGTATCTATGAATATTCTATTTAATATCTTCACAGAATCTTACCCCCATGCATTTGCATTAGTTGACTGATTTCAGTTCAGATTTATTGATATTGTAGTTACAGGATAACACTTTTACACGATTTGTGAAGGGCACAGCTTGACAGTGCTGAACACTTAAATTGAAGTGAGTCTTAGCACCACTTTGAATCCTGTCAATATCTGATTAGATATCTGACGTGTAAAAGCTTTTTTTCGGATTGTATATAATTATACATACGTGCATCATTTGTAATATGTTGGAGATTACTATTTGTACTCTCTGGTAGGTCTTGAACATTAACAGTCCCAACACACTTCCCTGGTGCCGATTTAGTCGATGATTGTCCATAAAAAAAGCTATGTACTCTATATCAATAATTGTTCAAACCATTCAACAACATGCAATATGGTTTTTGATGTCTGCGTAATTTTCGCTATCACTGAAGTACATTGTTGCACTGATAGAGCTGTTACTTTTTTTCTATCACGCAACTTTTTTCACGAATCAGGTAAACTTATTTTTCCTGTAAACCGAAGTACATAGGGAGATGTTTTATTCCAAGTCAGGGAAATTTTTGTGAAATGGACAAGTTGACTATTAGGAGGGAAATGTTAGTTTATAGTTGGCATGCTATTATGATGTGAGGCTATATTTGTGTTGTTAAATGTACTTTTCCAGTTTCCTAGCAATGAGTTCCCATAGATGTTTGAAGAATACAAACGTGATGTATGTTTTTCGTCGCTATGTAATTGATAAGCAAAGATACACGATATGACCAAAAGTATCCGGACACCCGGCTGAAAATGACTCACAAGTTCGTGTTACCCTCCATCGGTAATGCTGGAATTCAGTATTGCGTTGGCCCGCTCTTAGCCATGACGACAGCTTTCACTCTCGCAGGCACACGTTCAAATAGGTGGTAGAAGGTTTCTTTGGGAACGGCAGCCCATTCTTCACGGAGTGCTGCGCTGAGGAGAGATATCAATGTCGGTTGGTGAGGCCCGGCACGAAGTCGGCGTTCCAAAACATCCTAAATTATTCTACAGGATTCAGGTCAGATTCTGTGCAGGCTAGACAATTACAGGGATGCTGTTATCGCGTAACCAATCCGCCACAGGGCGTGCATTATGAGCAGGTGGTCGATCGTGTTGAAAGATGCAATCGCCATACCGAATTTGTAATTGAGCAGTGGGAAGCAAGAAGGTGCTTAAAACAGAGATTTAAGCCTGTGCTGTGATATCGCCACGAAAAACAACAAGGGGTACAAGCCGCCTCCATGAAAAACGCGACCACACCATAACACCACCGACTCCGAATTTTACTGTTGTCATTACACACGCTGACAGATGACGTTCACTGGGCATTCGCTATAACCACACCCTACCATCTGCTCGCCACATTGTGTACCGTGTTTCGGCACTCCATACAACGTATTTTCACTATTCAATCGTCTAACGCTTACGCTCCTTACACCAATCGAGGTGTCGTTTGGCATTTACCAGGCCGATGTGTGGCTTATGAAATACAAGTTTTCTCACCTCCTGCCTAATTGTCATAGTACTTGCAGTGGATCCTGATGCAGTTGGGAATTTCAGTGTGATGGTCTGGATAAATGTCGGCCTATTAGACATTACAACCATTTTCAACTGTCGGCCGAGTACGGCTTAAGCACTCATCACCGTAGGCTTCTTTTATCAGTTGGTGTGTCTCTGTAAAGGTTTTCTTGAGCTTCACGCAAAGTTTAATGCAGACGCGTTGCTCCTTTAACTCTGCCGTCTCGAAATTCGCAAACTCTGCGACACAGCGCTCTACTGAATACAACACTGAACAATAATTAATGGACGTGCAACACTAGAACTTCCGGTTGTTACACATAAAAAACACGCGCGTGTGCAGGGATGTCAACCGTATTTCGCTCTATCACACCGCTGGCATGAAATTACGGGTGTTCCGGAATTTTTTGAACAGACCTCGTATATGGTTGTTAATTTTAGTGAAGTTAACATTGAATGTCGTAATGCCGAGAGTAAGAAGAATGTAAATAATCGTAGGATTTCTTAGGCATTACTACCAGTTCGAATAGCGACACTAACCCTCTTTTTACTTCCAGATAGCATTTTTGAAAATCTGCAGTCAGAAAATGTGACGCTGGTGATGATTACTAGCTGGAAGAATATTCTGCAACCGAATCGAAGTAAATAATTTAACTTTAGACTTAACACTGGACAAATGATGCCGACGAATTGCTTGGGTCAACACTGAGAGCAAAACATCTTGTACTACCCGGAGTGCCATTCTCGTGGTGTGGGAATAGAGAAATGACATTAACAGAATGTTTCAAAGAAGAAGAGCATTTTTGGAGTGTGTGTGATGTTGAAGGTTTCTTTAATGTCACTTATTCGAGTCAGTGGAGGCTCTTCATACACTCATCAAAACCTAAGCTGAAAGATGTACAATTACATGATGGATATTTGTTTTGCTCTATACCAGTTACCAATTCAGTACACCATGAGGAGCCACATGATAACCTCAAACAATTTTTAAATTCGTGAACTATGGAAACATTCTTGCACATTAATGGAGTTTTGAAAGTAGTAGCCATGTAAGGTGGCCAACAATCTGGCTACACAAGAAATGTCATGTTTCATTTGTGGGCGGGAACCCCGATCCAAGGAAAAGTCTTGCTATATAACTAACAGAGCCGAAAGATAACACTCCAACACGGTTCACGACACATAATAAATGAACCAATTGTTCACCCAAGGAAGATGAGCTCTTCGCATCGTGTTTGGATTAACGAAACAGTTCACCAAAGCACTTTGAAAAGATGGCGATTGCATCCTGGATGTGTAACTAAATTTATAATTGTATCTTATGAGAATATTAAAGAAGGGATCTTCGTGGGACAGTAGATCAGAAATTTAATGAAAGACAGCGTATCTGATTTTACAGTGAATCCAGTGGGAAAGAACGAACTTGAGTTGATTTTAGAGAAGTAGTAGCCAACTTTTTGTGCGTCAACTAACACCCAAACTATAAAACCATAGTTAAAACAATGTTGCAGAATTTCATGAAATTAGGATTTACCATGAGTCTGAAGCTTTGTTTTCTACAGCCACATGTTGATTTTGTTTCTGAGAACGTTTGTGACGTCACTGAAGAAGAAGGAGAACGGTTCTACCAGGACATCAAGGAGAAGAAGAAAGAGAGACCAGCGAAGTTGGAATTCAAACACGATAGCTAAATCTGTTTTATGGTTAAGAGGGACGCATGGCACTAGTGAAGGGATACAATCAAGGGAAGGAAGTTCCGATCAATGCCAGAAAGATCTTGATGCAGTGAAATCAGCTGAGAAAAAATGAAGTGTTGTATATACGTTTTTTGTAATAATTATTAGCACTTGAAGAGAACATGTATGTAATGATTTTGTCCAGGGTTGAAAAATAAATAATTTATTTTTAATGCAATTAAAAATTACCTGCTAGGAAAAGATGTGATTTCAGCTAAAACTTCAGACGTGATTTGTACAAAAATCTGGTACAGAAAAACGAAAATCAGATCTGAAATCAGATAGAAAAATACTTTCCATGTGATCAGAAATTTCAACAAGCAACTTAGTGGAATTTTAGTTTGCTCCGCTATATGATAGCACTTTCGTTAAGAAACGTTGGCCGTCCTATGTAATGAACGAATACTATTTCTGTCTGGTTTTCTTCAATCTGTGGCTTTCAGGCTGTAACTGGGTTTCACAAGACAGCGACAAATCACAATATGAACCTTTCATTGTTAGGTTTATAATTAGTCTCTTTCCACATCTACTTCATAGTGGAAATAATTCAGGTGCCTCAGGTGAGAATCCTCCGGTGGAATGTGCTTTAGCTTCCACAATGGAGTGCAAGCTTTCGCCGCACTAGCTCCTAATAAAGCTCCATAAAACGAGTGAAATACGGTTAGCTTGCAAGAAACGACAAAGCTAGTCATTACTGCAGTATATAAGCCATAAAAAAGCTCATCATTCTCTTTAAGTGTCGTAATATGAGAGAACGGTCATCTGTATTAAAATCGTAAACAGTGCAGGTAACGGTTACTTCTTGTTAAACACAACTAGCTCTTTATTCATACGAAGTGCTGAATGCTATTGACAGGGGATTTCGAATAGGTTTCGTGTTTCTAGATTTGCAGAAGGGTTTTAAAACTGTACCTCACAAGCGGCGTATAGTCAAATTGTGTGCTTATGGAGTATCGTCTCAGTTCGTACTAAACTACGGAAAGTCATCGAGTAAAACACAAGTAAGTTATGTCGTTCCCGAAGGTAGTGTTACAGGTCTTCTACTATTTCTTGTTTACATAAACGATTTAGGAGACAAATTGAGCAGCCATCTTAGGTTGTTTTTGCTTATGACGCTGTCGCTTATCGTCTAGTAAAGCCTTCAGCAGATCAAAACAAATTGCAAAATGATTTAGAAAAACGTCTGTGTGGTACGAAAATTGGTAATTGACCCTAAATAATGAAAAGTGTGAGGTTATCCACATGAGTGCTAAAAGGAATCCGTTAAACTTCAGTTACACGATAAATCAGTTAAATCTAAAGGTCATAAATATAAGTAAATACCTAGGAATTACAATTACGAACTCCTTAAATTGGGAAGAACGCATAGGAAATATTCTGGGAAAGGTGAAACAAAGTTTGCAATTTATTGGCAGAACACTTAGAAGATTCTACAAATGTACTAAAGAGACTGTCTAGACTACACTTGTCCTTCCTCTTTTGGAGTACTGCTTCGCAGTCTGGGATCCATACATCTACAGCTACATGGTTACTCTGCAATTCACACTTAAGAGCTTGGCAGAGGGTTCATCGAACCATTTTCATACTAATTCTCTATCATTCCACTCTCGAGTGGGGCGTGGGAAAAAGGAACACCTAAATCTTTCCGTTCGAGCTATGATTTCTCTTATTTTAATATGATGATCATTTCTCCCTACGTAGGTGGGTGTCAACAAAATATTTACGCATTCGGTAGAGAAAGAAAACCGCCTTTGTTTCAGTGACTGCCACCCTAACTCTTGTATATTAGCGACACTCTCACCACTATTGCGTGATAACACGAAACGAGCTACCCTTCTTTGCACTTTTTCGATGTCCTCCGTCAATCCTACCTGGTAAGGATCCCATACCGCGCAGCAATATTCAAGCAGAAGACGGACAAATGTAATGAAGGCTGTCTCTTGAGTGGGTTTCTCGCATCTTCTAAATGTTCTGCCAACAAAGCGCAGTGTTAGTTTCGTCTTCCCCACAATGTTATCTATGTGGTATTTCCAATTTAAGTTGCTCGTAAGTGTAATTCCTAAGTGTTAAGTCGAACTGAAAGCCCTTAGATTTATGCGATGTATCGTATACCCAGAATTTGTCCGATTTCTTTTAGTGCCTATGTGGATGACCTCGCACTTCTCTTTGTTTAGTGATAATTGCCACTTTTCGCACCATAATGAAATTCTCTCTACATCATTTTCTAACTGGAACTGATTGTCTGATGATTTTACTAGACGGTAAATTACAGTGTCATCTTCATACAACCTAAGGGGGATCCTCAGATTATCACCTAGATCATTTATATAAATCAGGAACAGCAGAGGTCCTATGACACTAACTTGAGGAACGCCAGATATCACTTCTGTTCTACTCGACGACTTACCGTCTGTCACTACGTACTGTGACCTCTCTGAGAGGAAATCACGAATCCAGTCACACCATTCACACGATACTCCATATGCACGCAATTTGATTAATAGTCGCTTGCGAGGAGCGTTATCAGAAGCCTTCTGGAAATCTAGGAATATGGAATCGATCTGAGATCCAGATAGCATTAACGGAGTACATCGAGGAAGTTCAAACAGGAGGAGTACATTTTGTATTATCGAAAAATACGAGAGAGAGATCACTGACATGATACAGGATTTGCGGTGGACATAATTAAAAGAAAGGAACCTTCTGATGAAATTTCAGTCACCAGCTTTCTCCTCCGAATGAAAGAATATTTTGTTGACGCCGACCTACATAGGGAGAAACGATCATGGTAACAAAATAGGGGGAATCAGAGCTAGCACGGAAAGGTATAGGTGTAATTTTTATTCACGCGCTGTTCGAGATTGGAGTAACAGAGAATTATTGTGAAAGTCGTTTGAGGAACTCTCTGCCAGAAACTCAAGTCTGTTTTTCAGAGTATCTATGTGGATGTAGATGTATCTGTAAATCAAGTAGGATATTCCAGAGGTCATGTCAGATCTTCTCTCAAAGTAACACATCTGAGAAATAATTAACCTCAGATTCTGCAGCGTAAAATATTCCTGATGTGCAAGATCCATAAATCATCCAAGGAGCAATTAAACCTTTAAGCGCGATATATACGAATGCAGTTACCATGTATCTACAATGTATATTTTCTTCCTCGTGATTTACTGATCTGAAAATTTGCACCTCATACGTCATGGTGCACTTTGGTACGAATATTTACCTCCTCATGCGTCATGGTAAAATAAAAAATGAATAATACGTTGAGCAGTTTTATGCACTACTAGTCACAAAGAAGACGGAGACGTATTTAAAAATTATTCTGGGTAAAAAGTCTTTTCTCGTTTAAGTCTTTAAAGACACGTGAGATACTTTCCGTAATAAGCTGTGTCCATGAGATCTCCTGAAGCGTAGACGAAGTTCAGTCAGGTATACCAAAGCTGCCTCGTATCAGTGGCAAAGACAGATCGGAGCCGTTTTCAATACTTGGTGCTCTGTGGGTGGAGGAGTTAACAGGTTTCTTGCCGCAGAGTTTCAAGCGCTCCCAGTACCGAACAAAATTCTTGGAATCCGTCTGCCGAAACATAATTAAGTCGGCAGCAGCAAGCAGAGTGCAAACCTGATTTGTTCCTGTCTACCTCCAGTTCTCGCTTGCGTAAACAGCCAAACGACAGGGCAAACAGCGCAGAGAAGCAGAAGGCCACGACGAAATAAATGGGAGGTTTCTTTTAACGTTTCGAGGGAAATTGCGGATGCAATTCAAATTAAAGTGGTAACCCTTCTTTTCCATTAATCGTCAGTCTTTGCACTTTGCTTAGTCTCCCCCCCCCCCTCCACCATCTCTCTCTCTCTCTCTCCCCAATGCCAACATCTTTTTTTTTCTACACTACAAGTAACGCAGTCATCTGCATGTTGTACATTTTCTATTCACATGCCATTGATTTTACATTGCCGAAGAAAGATATTCTCTACGACTTACGAAATAAAATGTGTCACCATTATAATCAACAGTTTTGTTTGGTATAATGATGTCCGATGAATTGCGGAGAAAAAACTTCATTTTCCAGGACCATTGCTAGTTATTTAGATGTTTATCTCCTGAAGGTTTGTCAGAATAAAAAGAGTCTTACACCCGGTGCACAGAGGTTAGACAGATGAAATAGGACATGTTTCAAAAAATTGCTTACTGACTTCTAGCTCTAACATCGTTCTTTCTGGTAGGTTCTGTTGACAAGTGCCAGCAAGCACCGCTACTATTTTGGAATTTGCATTTATCAGATCACATATTTTTGAAAATGTACTCTAGAAGTGAAACGATTTGTTACAACCCTTAGTTCGTTGTCTTACCGCACCATTGAGAGGGGCTATTATGCTACAGTAGTCGCAACACCAATACAAGAAACCTACTTTTCCTAAATCAGCCGTTCTTCTGCTTCATCACACGCTCACATATTTAGCGTTAGGGGTATACGACAATGAGACATACGGGCACTTATTTTCGTTTTACACGCTTACCTCCGTAGGACTAAATTGAGGAGCAAATCTCCATAGCCTTGGAAAGTGTCAGTATATGAAACTGGAATGGAAGAGTAATAATAGATAATATAAAATGATTATGAGTCCAAAATAAGACGACAAGCTATAAGTTTATATAAACGCAATCAACACTGTAACAGAAGAATTAGCTTAATTTTTCCAGGAACTCCTCAACAAAATGGGAGTGAACCATGACCAGACCCGTTAGTTTAAATTTGAAAGCCACTTGATAGTTGCTAAGATTTTTTAATTCTTGTGGTAGGTTATTGAAAATGGAGGCATCAAAGTATTCCACGTTTTTCTGCACAAGAGTGAAGAACGTATGATCCATATGCAGACTTGATTTCTATCTAGTATTAACTGAGTGGATGGTGCTAATTCTCTGGAATAAGCTGATATTATTAACAATATACATATATATATATAATTTGTTACTTATTTATATTTTCAGGGTGTACATTTTAAGTAGACAAACCAAAATAACTCGAAAAATAAGCGTCACACAGTTTTACAAAGTTTGACCGAAATATTAATTCTTTCCGCAGATTCGGATAAGTTTTGTTTTTTTCGTATTCATGAGGCCACATAATTTTTAATTATCAATCAAATCATCTGGATAGCTAACTAACTAACAAAAATTCTTACTTACTAACGAGTGAACTCATCAATTAAAAAACTAACCATTTTCCACGCAAAAATGAGAACATGGATGTTTTTAAATTATAGCGCCAACTACCAAGAATCAAAACAATCGTTAAAGACTAAGTTTACGTAGTTTCTTATGCAGAATCTGATTCTGCAATAAAAAATGGGGGCTGGGGTGGGGGGCTAATTTTACCACCAGCAGATGTCCCCCTCGAAAATAATCAACTTTGGATTTTACACATGTTTGCGTGTGAAGCTTATTTTGCGAGTTATTCTGGTTTGTCAACTTAAATTTACACCCTGTATCTATATATTAAATCGACAAGAGGTTGGAGAACTTATACTACTTACTGCCCGAACAGCTCGTTTCTGAGCAAAAAATACCCTTTGAGAAAGGGGCAGAGTTATCATGAAATATAACACCGTAATTCACAAGCGAATGAAAATAATTAGACTAGCATTCATGTCGAACTGTCAGTTACTTTAATACTGTTCTAATAGTAAAAATGGCAGCACTGAGACTCTGGACAATATCCTGAACGTGGGCTAACCTCTACAGTTTGCTATATATCTGAACACGTAGAAATATGAACTATTCAGTCCTACTAAACACATGCCCATTTTGTGTAATTAGAACATTATGTTTTGTTGAATTGTAGGTTAGAGACTATAAAAATTAAGTCTTACTGTGATTTAGCGTCACTCTATTTTCTACAAACTATAAACTTATATCTTAAGCTACACTATTTGAAACAGCCTTACATGGCTCCATTATTCCTTAGCTAGATAGTTCGTCGCTTATTCAATCACAAACCATTTGGCAAAAAAGTTATATATCCAGATACTCAAGATGCTGAAACAAGGAAGTAAGGCGTTACAATACTTCGGACTAACGAGCGACTGGAAAATAAGTTTGAAACCCCATTTACCAACAATCCCACAGACAGATCACCATAGACTGAAACTACCAAATGGCAAAACATGGAGGCTGCAGCCACAGAAAATCCTTCACATCTATTAAACCTTGCTCCAGAATATCCTCCAATAGGGCGGTGCCTCCTGGATGCCTGTTCAACCAAATTTGTATCGCGTCCTGTAAATCCTGCCTCCCATATTCCCCTCAAGTTAACCGACACTGAACACCTCTACATATACTACTGAAATTGCAAACTTCATTCCAAAATCATTGTTTTTACTTCCATTTTCCAATGCTAGTAGTTTGCCTCACCTAAACAGACACATCTCACCAACGTTGTATCTACTCACACCTCCCTTTGGATGACACTTTAATCGACCGTCTGTCCCAGGCAATGAAATACACCCCTATAAATATCCTTTATTTCATTTTTAACACCTCTCTGTCGTGCATGAACACTTCATCTTTCCCATTCCTTTCTTCCTCTTATCGTGGTCGAGCACATACGGAAGCCCAGCAACTGAGAGATCTTCTATAGTCTCTGTTCCAGTTCTGTCACATTCAACAGCAGAGTATAACAATAGAAGTCATATTACTAATAATTCTGAGAAAATGTAGATATTTCATATTTTTAAAGTACAGATCTGTTTACACGGTCTGTCAATAAAGCGGGGAATATCGAATGTAAGGAAGAAACGAAATATTGCTTCACGCATTGAGAGAGTATATGACCTCATTCCAGTGATTATAAAGTCGAATTAAGGGGAATTGGAACACCTTATCCCGACAACGTCAAATTTAGTGACTTTGATTCCCTGTATTTCAGGAACCACTGTCCAACTTGACATGAAACTTTTACAGGACATTAAACTGTACGTTTCTGAGTCTACTGAACTACAATAATTGCATTTCAGCCACTGCTCTCGGAAATACAATCTTTTAATCACACAGTTAAAATTTTGTATACTTTTTTGTACGTAATCTTAAATAATGTTAATGATACAGAACATTATGTTCTTCTTTTAGTTCAGTAGACTCTAGATACGTATGTTATTACTCCCTGGAAACCTGAATACTCTACTTGTAGTGGTTTCTGAGTTATAGGGAAAAATACAGCAAAAAATGTAAACTTTCAGGAACGGCTACTAAACTTACAAAAGACTGTTTCTCATTTAATATACGCTTAATATTTTATTTTCAGTCACTCAGAAGCACCCTGGACCATACTGTATATCATGCTTTTGATCTTTTTCCAAGTTTTTTCTTCTTTTCTTTTGTTCTCCTTAGTGGCCAATTGTGCTGCATACTCTGCTTTATCAATGGGAACCTTGACCACCGGTTCAAGTTCTCTGATGTAGTTTGCTCCAGGATTAATTCCCATACTCTGTAGCACTTTCACCCTACCAATGTGCAATTCAGTCTCGTCATTCCAACAAAAACATTTTTTAGTAAGCGAGTCCGTATAAGACTATTGAACGACTCACTGAGATTTTGAGTCTGATCATGCAGACCCTTCTTCAATAATTCAGGATTTGTCAGATCTCTGTAAATCGGTTTTAATGCTATCCATGACTGCTGCTAGAATGGAATGTTAGTGGCTGCATTAACTGTTTGAGTACAGGGCATTGTGGTAATTGCACCATGAATCAGGTCTAGGAGGACAAAGGTGGTGTACTGGTTTCTCATCAGTTGAAAGTCTGTGGAAGAAGGTAGCCCACACTGCCAGCGTCATGTTGAACAAATCGTCAGTATTATTCGTTCTGGCGTCATGCTTACTTTTTGAGAGATTTACCTATCCAATCATCACTTTTGCTCGGAAAAAAGTTAGCACTTCCATATACAACGCGTGCTTATGCTATGAAACGATAGGCTACTGTTTTTGACAGTGCTACCGATACAAACAAATAATTTAGCCTTTAAAACAGCAATCCACAGCCTTCTATATAAAAAATTAGGGTTTTTATTAGATTTTGAAATAATGGTCGTACAAATTTTATCATTTCCAACCGGTGTAGATTATATTTAAAAAAAATAAAATAAAGTACTTCCCATGTGAATTTTTAAGTGATGTATACAGGTCTTTCAGTGAATGTGTTTGACTCAGTAAGTTACGAAGTACTAGGTGACGGAAATATTTATTGCATTAGGTCACCATAAGACACATTACACTGTGTGCGGAGCTTTGAACATTGTTTATTGAGTTATTATCCAAAAAGTTACAGCAAAAAGATAAAATTTTTAAATGGAACAATAGTTGTTTCTATCGTGCTCTGGAATTAGTAACACCAGCTGTGTATACATCAATTTAAATTACATCCCTATCACTTTTAGTTTGGGAGCTACAACCCTTCAGAATTTCAGGGGCAGATATCACACAAGCTGCGCATAACTCAATGCGCCTTCTAAATGTGGTGCGGCCCAGTTGTAACGTCGCCAGTGTCACGGAGAGAGAAGCTTCCTCGATGCGTTGTTAGACTGCCGACTGTCGCCGCACGTGGTCGTATACCTGACAGTTCGAGCCACACAAACAAACGGGTCTCAATATACCACATTTAATGACATCGGATGAAGATGGCATACACGAAGAACGAGTACGTTGAAACGTTGCTGATGCTTGGCGAGTGCCGACACAATGCCAATGAAGCAGCCATGGCGTACGCCGTAAGATATCCTTGGCGAATAGCTCCGGCAGCCATTACGTTCTTACGTGCCTAGGAACGACTTCGGGAAACAGGCAGCTTGGTAATGCGCCGCAGTAACAGACGAAGAACAGCAAGAAGTGAGGAGACGGAGGTGTTTGTCTTAGCTGCAATACACCACGATCCTTATGTCAGCTTACGAGCCGTTGCTGCAGTCGCTGATGTCAGTCTCACATCTGTGTGGCGTATAGTACACGGCCACAGATTTCACCCGTACCGCTTGTCACTGACCCAGGAGCTGCATGGGAACGATTTCCGTGTGAGAGTTACATTCTGTGAATGGGCCATGCGTTATTTCACGCTGGAGTCTTTACTAGGTGTTATGTTCTCTGATGAGTCCACGTTCACAAATTATGGTGCAGTGAATCGCCATAACGTGCACTACCGGGCCGCAGACAATCCTCGGTTGGTACGACCTGTCGACCGTCAACGCAAGTGGTCTACTAATATATGGTGTGGAATCCTTAGGGATGAAATCATCGGTCCACACTACTTCACAGATACATTGACATGAGAGTTATATCATAGTCGACAGTTTGGGTGGTGTCCTTGAACATGTGTGTCTACTCATGAGAGACCATATGTTGATGCAGCACGATGGTCAACCCAGCCCATTCTGCACGTGCTGTTGTGAAAGAAGTAAATAACAGGTTTGCAGGAAGGTGGTTGGGGCGCCATGGTCCTCATTCATAGCCGACAAGGTCGCCTGATTTAACAGCATTAGATTTCTTTTTGTGGGTGTGTGTAAAGGATCGTGTTTATGTCACTGAGCCGACATCCCCAGATGATCTAAAAAGGCACATTGAGGACGCATGCTGCTCCGTGACACCGGCGATGTTACATCTCGCCCACAGATCCATTAGAAGGCGCATTGCATTGTGAATTCAGGAACATGGACACACTGTTACGATGCTCGCTTATTTCCAGGTCCATATCGATCTTAGTGCTGAGTTTTCACTCCGATGGCGCTTTGGTGTTAGACGGTTGTTTCCGTGTGTGACCGCTGGCCGGGGTTAGCTGGGTGCGTGTGAGGAGGTGAGAGGCGGCTGCCTTGGCGTGAACACAGTTCGGCTCGGCTGGGGTTATTTGCGTCTGGACGCCGAGTGGGGCCGATGGGAAGTCCGCACCGTGATTTTACGGTTAATAGTGAGGACAGCGCCGTCGTTTGCCGTTTAACTTGATTCGCAAGGGGAGCAAAATCTCGCCTGTTGGAGTTTGTCGAGCCTGAGTTTGAAATACCTTCTACGTGCGGCAGGATGTCATTTCGTCCTCCGGTCTCTCCGTCGCTGAGATTGCTATTCTCGTTTACCGTCCCATGGATGTATATCGATGGGCTACACTGCTCTCCGTACTCTACTTGACGCTGGTGATGGAAGTGCGTCGTTCAGCGGCACGCTAGTCTGGGTGCTTTATGTTTGATCTTCAACTGCATAATCTTCGAGTAGCACTCCTTAGAGTTTGCCTTGCGCAGTTAGATTGGAGTTTATTTTGTCTTGTGCTGCTTCCGCTTTCCGTCAACGAAGGTTAAGCTTGATATGGCACTCCGTACGACGCTTGGCACCTCATGAGGCGGCTCGGAGCCACCTTCGCGGCTAAACGGAAGCCTTTGGACTGAGAGGTCTTGTGTTTTGCATATTGTTTATAAATTGTTGTTTTGGTATTAAGTTGGCTGATGTTCCTTATGGATTTCCCGGGATTTGGTTTGTTGTCCGGCCCCGGCTAGATCTAGTTATTTTAAAGGTCGGTCCTTGTTTTGGCTTAGTACGATTTTGGTTTACTGCGTGGTGGTCCTGGTAGTACGCCGGATCGCTGTGGTTCTGTTGCATTTTGTATGGGGCTGTGTGCTCGGAGCCGTGGAGTACCACTTGTGTGAACTGCTTCGCTGGGGAGTAATGATCGGGCCATTCTTGGTTTTCTTTGTATGAAATAATTTTATTATTATTTTAAAGTAACATTGTAACTTAAATGATTTGATTGTTGTTGCGTTAATTGCAACATGGGTTCTCAAAAATTTAGTATTGTAATTACGCAAGATTTAATAGTGGCACATGTCTCTTTACCTTTCGTAATCTGTTAATTACCGAAAGATGTTAAGCTCATACTCATATGATGTGATTTTCTTAAATTATTGTATTTTTCTGTCATGTTATTGTTTCTTAAATTTGCTGATCACTGGTGTACTGTTCCAAGTATTAAAATGTTTCAGGTAGCTATTACTTGGGTGGAACGCGCGGTACCGCAACGGAGAGAATAGTTGCGTGCTTTACGTGTCCGTTGTTGGCGCGGCCTGGTGTCCGTTGTTTATTTTGGTGCACTTGAGTTAAGTATTGTGTTGCCTCCTCCCTTGCGGCCCCATCGTGTTCTTCAAGACACTTTAGGTAATTTTGTGCTAGTATTATTTTAATTTCTTACATTGGTAAAATTGTGCGGCCTTCATTATGCACAATCATTGTCATAATGTCTCATGTATCATGGTGTGCGTGTGTAATGGTGCAATAAAAGGATGATTGTTATTTCTGTTGGCGCCCTTCATGCCTCCTTTCTTGTTCCTATTGGTACGCTATCCTTGTACTTGTGTTCGCAACCCACAACACACACATTTGAACATATCATTTAAATCAAATTCCCACCGCTATAACGTCCATCACGCACCACACAGCCATGTATTATGTACAGCGTGTGGTATCTGCCCCTGATACTTTGAAGACTTGTGGCTCCCAGACTAAAAGTGATAGGAACGTAATTAAAATTGATGTATACACAGCTTGTGTTACTGATTGCAGTGCATGATAGAAACAACTATTGTTCCATTTAAAAATTGTATCTTTTTGCTGTAACTCTTTGGATAATAACACAATAAGCTATGTTCAAAGCTCCGCAGACAGTGTAACGTTTCTTATGGTGACCTACCGCAATAAATATTTCCGTCGCCTGGTACTTCGTAACTTACAGAGGCAAACACATTTAGTGAAACACCCTTTATATCATTTTATTCGGAAAATTACAAATTTTATAATGAGATAAGAATGCGAAAACGTAAAAATTTTTTTATGTTCTAACTCCCCTTAAGATTCGAAAGGGCTTGGTAATAAGATATCAGTACGACTTAGCACTACCTCATGACTGGCTGCATGCACTGAATCGTAGTGTTCTATCCTGATGTTAGCTGGCCCACAGCAGTTGTAACTGGTTCTTGATATCCTGGATAGACGCTGGGAGAGAGTATACAACCACACACATTTTACCTGGGACAGCTGCAGCAACCTTACCGGCACTGGGAATGCTCAACATCACGCAGACACGGATGCCACGTGTGGACAAACATTGTCCATTTGAAAAATGGTACCACGGTACTAACACATTAGAGGTTACACACGAGGACGAGATCTACTGTTGTGCTGCCAGATTTTTCTTAAACAATGCTCGCTGTGATGTGGGTACATGGGCGGTGGTTTCTCACTCCATGTAGCCAGAAATAACACCACTGTAAGTCTCCAAGTCGTGAAATAATGGCGATTCTCACCTGCTCGCTGCTGCTTTCGCTGTTAATGATATTCCGGGATACTGAAGAACCATATGCGATTGCAGTCTTTCTCGGCGTATTCAACCGATGAATTCTTCTCGGGTTATTAGCCGAGTGGTGGCGTTGTCTTGTCGCAACGTTTCGATGAGTTTCGTACGCATCATCTTCTGGCCAGAAGATGATGGGTACGAAACTCATCGAAACGTTGCGACAAGATGAATCCACCACTCGGCTGATAACCCGAGAAGAATTCATCACTGAAGAACCATGATTCATCACTGAATAGAGTGCGACGCCATACATAAGCGATCCATGTTTGCGCATAACTGTACCTCTCTGAACGCTTCCGTTTGTGTTGCAGCAGCTTACTCACGGGACTGTAATTCCCTAGTCCGGCTTCTGTTATTCCCTGACCAATAACGTTGGATGACTGAGAATGTTACAGGAAGTCCATTTGTTGCTTTTAGAAGAGGCGCAGACGTCAAGGAGTTACGATGTGCTTGGTGCCCGAAACGGCGATCCTTCCTTGTTGTGGTCAAACGGGGTCGAACGGAGGCTTGATGACGGGTATGCATGCCCTCACGTCCCCATGCAATCCAACATCGGGCCACTATCAAATTCACATGGCTCCTAAGCCTGAATGTTGCACGTTTCGACCAGTCTGCCGAACAAGGACACACAACTCTGTGAGGTCCTGATAACGCTGTCTCACATGAGTTCACTGCATCTAGATCTCCTTCAACAGCGATCACTTAGCTTCTGACCCTGTTCACGACTCTTATACAAGCTACCAGACTTGGTAACGACCGTAAATACGAACAGCAGTAGTGGAATCTGGTGGCCGTTCTAAGTGTTACTGAAAACTCCAAATTTGATCATTTGCATACCTGCTGATGATGTGTACTTGTACGACGTTCCACTGAAATCCGACCATTTCCCCTTTTATATATACTGAAATAATTTTTATTGTGTTTCGCAATGGATGCTGAGACCTAGCGCCTTGTTTCGCACCTGTCAGTCAGACGATAGCCAACAGAGAGCTTCACCCTAGTAATGGTTCTAACTTGACAGTTGTGGGATCCGATCCGGTAGCTAGCTGCAAGTTGTTATGGCTATGAGCGAAAGGTATCAGCATCCTACGAACTATGAAATCATACGTGGTTAAGACCGAATATTTTGGAAACAAAACTGTATCTATTGTGATTATTACGACGGTCATTAATTATTGTTAATTTAATAATTTTAAGTACTTGTGTGAATGATGTTGCGAATGAAAAGTAATATAATAAATGAATATAATAATGTCTATTAACTGAGAAGACGTTAGCGAGAGAACAGTGGTTGTACGCAGAGAGTGAGTTATTCTCTCAGGGAAATTTTATAAAGTGCAACTAGTCACAGTTTGTGATACTAAGAAAGCAATAAATTAAAAGAGCTCTGAGCACTATGGGACTTAACATCTATGGTCATCAGTCCCCTAGGACTTAGAACTACTTAAACCTAACTAACCTAAGGACATCACACAACACCCAATCATCACGAGGCAGAGAAAATCCGTGACCCCGAGGAAAAATAATTCACGATAATTCTTTTACTTAGAGAGGTAGTTATCTTGATAATTACTGTGGATTTATTAATATTTGTTCATTTAATAAACTATTCAAACAAGTTATTGTCATTCTTCAAATGAAAAAGAGATGGAATTGCGCGCTTTAAAAGTAATGTCGGCTTTGCATATCATGTGCATTAGCCAATCAGAAGACAGTACGTTCGCCCGCATTTTGTGGACTGAGGAATTGCTTTCTAAAGTCTAAGGACATTTCGGATCTCAGCCAGTATCATGTGTGGACGCTTGTATAAGACGTTCTGAGTCGATGTCACAGTTTTGCAGAATAACGAGAAAAACTTCACCGTAGAGTGCCGCAAACTGAACATGCAGGAATACGCGAAATTCTGGATGATGTACGTAAACTATGACTTTTGAACTAACTAATTTTATAGTGCAAGTGGGAGCGAGAACGTAATGTTTAAAGAGATAAGTATGGATAATACTAGAGTGAGTATTCGGTCACGGACAATCCGTTTTGTAATTCTTTTCGTAACTGGTCTCTTTAAACCGGCTACTACATGTGACTGTGATTGCATGTGAGTGCCGAAGCTGTAACATACGTTAGGACTAATTTGGCGGTGTTTTGCTGCTAAGCAAGTCACAATATATTGCAGTTTTCACATCTAATCTGATATTGGAAACATTAGTAGCATCAGTTGGACTCATATAATGTGATTGGTTCTGCTACTACTTTTCCAGTAGAGAAACGTTATTTGGTTTTTAAGAGGCCAGGAGTGTGTTCGAACTGAAGAAGCATATCACTGGAGGACGAGTAGACATATACTGTAGGAAGGACTACATTGAAAACCGCGCCGTTGCAACGCCCAGAGGTCAAATAGATGGTACGGAGACGGTTGCGAGCTGTCTTTGTCGACACCTAACTGCCAAATGGATGAAACATTACAGCTTGCGTAGTTGTTGCATTCTCCTAATGGGCACTTACAGGAAATACGTTGTAGGTAGCGATCATAACCTGGCGTCGAATGTTTCGCGCTTCACGGTAGAGACTGAAAAGTTGGAGTGTCGTCGCTATGGTGAGCGCCAGTTTTGAGGGCAGCGTTCTGTGCTGCACTAGAGTGACAATTGGCACACAGTATATGCTTGAAATGACTCACCGAGGCAAGCAGCTTGTTGGCAGGGTAGACAGTGTCCCGTTCACAACTGGAGACACGGCGTGTTCTAATGCACTACGTTAAGAATTCAGATTACGCGTACCTCCAACTCACGTGTGGTTGAGCAAACGATTTTGCTTGGTCAAAACAGGATAGAAAATGAGCTTCCCAATCACGAAGACGTAAACTCTGCACGTCATGAGATTGTTGCATAACATTCTTTACGCAGTATTCTTCTACTGCCGGCCGCGGTGGCCGAGCGGTTCTAGGCGCTTCAGTCCGGAACCGTGCGACCACTACCGTCGCAGGTTCGAATCCTGCCTCGGGCATGGATGTGTGTGATGTCCTCAGGTTTAAGTAGTTTCAAGTCAAGGGAACTGATGACCACAGATGTTAAGTCCCATAATGCTCAGAGCCATTTGAAAAATTTTTTTATTCCTTTACTTTCTTTTTCCGTTTAGATACTGAAGCAATTGTGTATCTGTCTGAAAGCTCACCATACCTAGTAAATTTAATACTGGATGTTCATGAAAAATTGTAAATACACCTTGCCCTAAAATTTACGCCAAAATTACGCTTTCGTGCAAGACTTAAGGACAAACGTAAATTCTGCACGATGTGTGACTACCACGTAACACAGCTCGATGGAACTTGCACCGTACATAGAAGAAACCACTACACTACAAAAGGTAAACGAAGGAAATACACAATGAGAAGAACAAAATGACACTTTCGTTCACAGACAATAATGGCACTCAATACAAAGAAGAGAAGGAAGATCTTTCAGTTTAGCATGAGCGACAAGAAACAGATTTCTGCTTACCTGAGTAGTCAGCATTGACATTTCGTCTTCGGCATTAACAGTGATGAGAATCATCGACAAAGCTCAAGAGCATTGTGTATCAGACAGTCGTGAAGGACAGGAAAGATCCGCTGTGGTTCTACAGACGTATTAGCAAGTTGCTATGAAAGCAATGAGCTTCACTGCAAATATAACCAAAGCCTCACAGGCAAAAACTAAACGAAGCCAAGTTAGCGTATCGAGAGACACACCTGAAGCGTTCAACGAACTCCAAAGTAAAACTCTGTTGGATGACATGACAGAAAATTCTAAAAATTACGGTCATATGTTAAATCAGTATACGGGGCGAAGCCATCTGTCCTCACAATCTGCGTCCATAATGGCAATGAACCAGAGAATTCTACAAAAAAAGCCTAAACACTAAATGTTACACAAATGACGATATTGTAGTATCTCTTTTAAATAGTTGCACGAACGACAAAATGGCTCATACACAAGTAACTGATCAGGATTGTAAAGGAAGTAAAATCGTTTAACGGAGGAAAGGCCACTTGACTAGACGGGATACCTATTCGATTCTACATTGGTGTGCAGAATTTAAGAACAAAAGTAATTTTTGCATGATGTGTCACAGCAGAGTAAAACAGCTTGATGGAGCTTGTACTGTTCATAAAACGACTGGTGCAGTGTAGTACAGAAGGTATTTGAATGAAATTCGTAATGAGACCAACAGAAATGACATTTTTATTCACACATGTTAATGACACTGCAGTCACTGAGATTGATGAAGGTCCCCCAGACATTACAAAAGGCGAGAAATTGTTCTTAGCCGGGTGTATGTTCACCACGGACAGCACTCGACGCTCTGGAAAGTGCTAGCGTACTGGCCATGCTTTGTAAGAAGTTCTTGTGGTAGGGCGTTCCTTTCCCCCTCCAGAGCGTAGACAACTGCATGATGTAAAATTACCAAATAAACATCAACGAGTCGAAAAATCATGTTTTATTTATTCACTTTTGCAAATCGATTTCAACTGATTAACAGCCTTCATCGGTGCTTTCAACGAATATGTGTCCTGAGTAGTAATACACCGATGATAGCTGTTAATCAGTTGAAATCGATTTGCAAATCTGAATAAATAAAACATGATTTTGCGTCTGGTTGCTGCTTATTTGGTAATTTTATGTTTTACAATCACTGCACAACTTGGGAACCACATGGAGCCCACCATTCATAACTGCATGTTGGGCATCGGTGCTCGTGGATGTGTTGCAGTAAGTCCTCCTAACGCATCGAAAACGTATTCGATAGGATTTAAGTTGGGAAAACGGGCAGTCTAGACCATTCGTCGAATATCCTCTCGTTCTCAGAGATCCTCCACCTGCGCTGTTCGATGCGATCACTCAATGTCAACAATGAAAATGAAGTTAGGGTCGAATGCACATGGGAAAGGAGTACAGTGTCACATTAACGTTGACTGGTGAGCGTACCATTTTGAAAGCTCTGGAGGTCAGTACACCCACTCAAGTTTATGCCTCCCCACAACATACCATCATCACCACCGACAATGTGCGAAATGTTCTGGGGTGCATAACTTGTTCCCACCACTCGTTGAGGGTACGTCCAGAATTACGAATCACACAGAATCTGCTCTCATTCGAGAGCAGTACGTGACAGCAGTCGTCGTTGATTCAGTCCCTGTGCTCTCGGCACCATCGCAAGTGTTGTCCCGGTTTTGTGGTGCTAACCAAGCACTACGTACTGGTTGACAGAAAAGATACCATACACATTGCCACTGTTGAGTGTGAGATTGCATGCTTAGCAGTCCTGTTAAATTGAAACTGCTATTGCACCCGCTGGTTCAATGGGTTTCCTTCTTGCCTGTTGCACAATGTAGGGTCATCTGATGCTGTGGGTTTCCGTGTTCACCACCTCCTCTCCTTTGGGCAGCAGTACCTCTGGATCGGAACACTCCCAACGCACATGAGACTACGATGACCCACATTAGACACACTTCGTCCTTTTCCCAGTTTCCCGATAATTCTTTCGTATCTGAAGTCATCCAAATGCCGCGTCCGGTCCACGTGGTAATGAAGAAGAGCACTTTGGTGAAACCTAACTATATCCCTATATCCGCTGATTGACGCACAGTCTTCTCTAACTCACTAAACTGCTTTCAGTAGCGGAGGGAATCCCATTTGACACTACAGTGAAGGTGACCTGAAACCATCTCACATCCAACTTTCTGTGAACAGCTGGGAGATCTCTGGGAATATGCTCCTGCACTTTCATTAAGATTCAGAAAGTTCTTAATATTTTGTGTTACTTTATTTATTTCATCCATACCTTTTTCAGGGCGGTGTGTATAACGCAGTGGGAAAGCTAGGCTGTTTGTACTATGGTACAGAAATGTCGCTGGAAAGCCCTTAAGCATCCTCCATACAGTTCCGATCTGTCCCTAGATGGTTTTCATTTTCTGAAGGCATGGCCGTCAATCTTTTTTACAGTTTATAACATACAATTCAGCAAAACCTGACGTTTTAATTCCGCAGAATTGGCGTGTGATTTGTTGTGGCCACATGTAGTAAGTGTTGCTTCACGCAGTGGACAATGGCAAAACAGAGGCATGCCGGCGACTGAGGCGTTGCGGAATAAGCATGCACAGATAGCCATGCTGACAGCAGCAGTCTACCAACAAGCTGACACAAGGATGCACACAAACCGAGTGTCGAGCGAAGCCTGGAGAGTGCTGAGTTAGGGGAAGTGATTCCAGCGCGCTAAGTTACGCTGCAATATACTGCGGAAGTAATAACAAAAATCTACCACCGAGGGTATAAGACATTCTCCTGCTGGATATAAATAGTGGAGCACAGGCAGCAACAGACAGAAGCCATTAGGACGCAGTTCGGATCTGAGGACGGACGTCGTCCGTGTCCGAATGTTCAATCTTCGTAGGTGATGATTCCGGAAGTCTGTTCCAGCTTTCAGGAGTCATCTGTTCGCCACCAGATGTCAACTTCAGCTCTGGAGTTCGGCCCGAATTCGGTCGGCACCATGGCTGACTAACTACAGCGAGAACTTCCAGCAGGACCAGCCGCAGCGCAGTCTTGGTCACAGGCGCCGCCAGGGACTGACGCCCAGACTTTATGGCAACCCGGCCCCATGGCGCGTGGTCTGTCCACGAGGGGACCTCACGCACTTCGCGACTGACAGCTTCCCAGCTGCTGGTGCAGCAGGCATCGCCAGCTGACCTCACGGCGACACGTCTCCGTGGGCGTGCTGTACTAGGGGCGCCGAGCAGGGACGAGTTCATCTCAACCACAGGGCATCCTGGCTTCAGCGGAGCACTAGTGGACTGAGGCTCCCAAGTGCGACCAGCGGCGCGCGTTGCGCGCATTGGCGGAGAATCTACACAGCAACAGCCAGGCGGAGGGATCCGCAGGGCTGGGCAGCGACGACGAGGGAGAAATTGTAAAGAAAGTTTCAATAAGTAATTGTAAAACTCCACGCCGTCTCAGTCTGTGGCGCAGCCACTGTGTATGCTGCTAAGAAGTACTGCAGAAATAGTAACAGATTAGTGAAACTTAACAGTTTAAATTTCTAGGTGTTCAAATAGGTAGCAAACAGTCATGGGAAGCCCTCGTTCACGATCTTCTTCTAAGATCTAATGCTGCCATTTTCCCTATTCGAACGGTATCTGAAGTGAGTGATCGACCGACACGAAAATTAGTCTACTTCATTAGTTTCTTTCGCTTATGTCGTATAGTACTATATTTTGGGGTAACTCTTCCCAGGGTATTTTGACATTGGCCTCTGAATACATATATTCCTTACCGTCATTTCTTGTTAAGAACATTAGCTTATTCCAAAGAGTAAGTAGCTTTCTCTCAGTTAACATCCGGTAGATATCAAACTAGAATTTGGATCGGACTTCCTTGATTTTTTGTGCAAAAAGGTGTGCAGTACAGTGCTGCATCTATTTTCGATAAGCTACCGCTGGAATTTAAAAATCTTAGCAGTAATCCACATGCTTTCAAAGCAAAACTGAAGAGTTTCCTCATGGGTCACTCCTTCTATTCTGTCTAGGAGTTCCTTTAAAAATTAAGCTGATTTTTGTTGTATTGTTGACTGCGCTTTCTTAAACTTATGGACTGACTTTTTATGGGTAATAAATATTTTATTTTGATCTGTTATTCCTTTTATGTAGTAATTTCATGTACCGACATGACGTTGGATATTTGCTCCTCAATTTGGTCTTACGAAATCTGACGTGTGGATAAAAGAAAAAATAAATCTGCTTCAGAGCATTGGTGGAGCTGTCATTTGTACTCAGGTGATGTATATGAAAAGGTGTGATTATGGCCGCAGGACAGGAATTAACAGACTTTGAATGCTGGATAGTAGTTGGTACTAGAGGCATGGAACATTCCATTACAGAAATCGTTAGGAAATTCAGTATTCCGAGACCCACAACCTCAAGAGTGTGCCGAAAATACCAAATTTCAGGCGTTACCTCTCACCTAGCTTGTAGCAGTGGCAGATAGTCTTCACTTAAAGACCGAGAGAGCAGCCTTTCCATAGAGTCGTCATTACTAACATATAAACAACACTGTGTGAAATAATCACAGAAATCCTTATCAGACGTACACTAGGTGATAAAAAGTATCTGGCCACGTGGCTGAAAAAGACTTACAAGTTCGTGACGTCCTCCATTCGTATTGTTGGGACTCAATATGGTTTTGGCCCACCCTTAGCCTTGATGACAGATCACTCTCGCTGGCATACATTCAGTCAGGTGCTGGAAGGTTTCTAGGGGAATGGAAGCCCATTCTTCACGGAGTGCTGCACTGAGGAGAGGTATCGATGTCGTTCGGTGAGGCCTGGCACGAAGCCGGCGTTCCAAAGCATCCTAAAAGTATTCTATACGATTCAGGTGAGGACTCTGTGCAGGCCAGTCCATTACAGCGATGTTATGGCGTGTAACCACTCCGTGCATTACGCCCAGGTGCACGATCGTGTTGAAAGATGCAGTCGCCATCCCCGAACTGCTCTTCAACTGTGGGAAGCAAGAAGGTACTTATCAATGTAGGCCTGTGAGGTGATAATGCCACGCAAGACAACAAGGGGTGCAAGCACCTTTCATGGAAACCACGACAACACCATAAAACCACTGAATTCGAATTTTACTGTTGGCAGTACACACTCTGGTAGATGATGTTCACTGGGCATACGCCATATCCACACCCTACAATCGGAACGCCACATTGTGTACCGTGATTCGTCACTCCACACAACGTTCTTCCACTGTTCAGTCGTCCAATGTTTACGCTCGTTACACCAAGCGAGGCATCGTTTGGCATTTACCGGCCCATATGTCGGCCGTCTCTGTCAGTCAATAGACGATGTCGACCTGTACGCTTTTGTGCTGTATGTGTCCCTTCACATTACCACTTCACTATCACATCGGAAACAGTGGACCTAGGGACATTTAGGAGTGTGGAAATCTCATAGAGAGTTGTGACACATGTGACACTCAATCGCCAGAACACCCCATTGTGCTCTCTCACGATATCTAATGACTACTGAGGTCGCTGATATGGAGTACCTGGCAGTAAGGTGGCAGCAAAACGCACCTAACATGAAAAAGTATGTTTTTGGGGGTGTGCGGATTCTTTTGATCACATTGTGTACGGCGAATGTATCCGTCAGGGCAGGGCGCTGAAATTTGGCGTTATTGGGCTATGGTAGCAAACGACCGACGCGATTGTCTTTGCGACCATATCTATTGGACCCTAGTCGTCTGAAGAACCATAACCTTTCAGATGAGTTGAGAATTCAGTTGGTAAGAGCTGACGGTGGGGTTCAAGTATGGTGCATACTCCACGAAGCCATAGACCCAAGTTATCAACAAATCAGTGTGCAAGTTGGTGGTGACTTCACAATGGTTTTGGTTTGCACGGCATGGACTGGCTCCTCTGGTCCAGCAGAACCGATCAAGGATTTGAAATGTTAATTTTCGGCTGTTTGGAGACCATTTGCAGCGTTTCCTAGATTTCACATACCCAAACAACGACGAATTCTTTATGGATGATAGTACACAATTTCACCGGACGAATAATATCCGCGATAGGTTTGAAGAAGATTCTGAACAATTACAGCAGTAATTTGACGATGAGTATCACCCGACATGAATCCCATCGAACATTTATGGGACATAATCGAGAGGCCAGTTCGTACACTAAATACTGCATCAGAAACACTTCAGCAACTACAGACGGCTATAGAGGCAGCATTCGTCAATATTTACGCAAGTGACTTCCAACGATTTGTTGAGCTCGAGTTGCTGTAGTACGTCGGGAGAAAGGAGGCCCGAGACGATTTTGGCAGATATAGATATCCCATGGCATGTGTCACCTCACTGTAATGTATTAACAGTTATGGTGATTACTGTTGAAATAGCGAACATTTTACTTACTTCCTTATGATCTGGTTCGTTTTCATACATCTGACCTAATAAATACGATAAATCGAGGGATATGTGGTCAGAAGCATAGGAACACGTATAGTAATGAATTCAGGAGCGGCGTAAGTGCTGAATAAGCATTATATTCCTTATATTGACCCAAAAGATTATACAAAACTATTTAATGCTCATGGGCAAATACAATACTTCTGGTCCATTGTACTCAACATCATTAACGTATAATGTCTAGCAAAAAATCTTCAAAATAGTATGAAAAATCTGGCTTCCATGATATCAAGCGAGAGAGGGGAATGTAAGTCAGTTTTATCAAAAGCTAGAGGTACTAAAGCCGTATATTGGCTTCCATGCACACAAGTGAAGAGAAACGGACCACAAAAGGATTCCTCAGCAAATGTAATAAAAAACGGGACTCGGGATATTAGTTTTATTTAGCATAGTTTGAACAATATGTGAAATTCCAACAACGCCAGTGAAACACAAATGCACGAAGCAAGCGGTTATCGAACCAAATCCTCGGAAATAGCATTTTGCGTGAGACTGTCCGGAACACACGAGTCAGGCGTCTACTTTAAACCTATTCGACGAAGGAGTAGCTGCCGGGGTATGGAGCAGAGGGTGAACCGAGTGTGCTGCTTTACTCTACAACATGCGGTCCCCTAAGAGAATTTTGACGTCCAATCTCGTGATTGGCTGTCGTAGGTCAAAGCTTCGCGAACGCGTAAGAGATTCCACGCGGAGACGCACAAAAATATACCTCGCTGCCAGATGAATTCGCCAGCGATCGATACTCTCTGAGGAAACAAGTACTCACATTAGGAGCGCGATTGGGCGTAATACCAATCAATGCCACTAAGGAGGCAGGCCTGGTTCATGTTTAAAACGGACAAATATGTTTGTGCAAAAAGAAATTAAAGAAAAACTCAACATTAGTAAAGAAGCGCTCGGACAGCATCGTTGACGATGATGTCAAATTCTTTTGTTATTTACGGAAATCATAGGAAAGATGTACCAGAATAGCCGGGCCGCGATATGAATCGAGGTCCTCCCGAATACTTGCATCTCACCAAGGCACCACTTCACTCAGTGTAAATCTACATAGTAGTACTCTAGTCTAGTCACATAATCGTGACAGCTGTCAAAAGGGTGAATAACCAACTTTTGCAGAGAAGACCGCCGTGAGAGGGGCAGGAAGGGAATCAATGAGGTTCTGCAAGGTACCGAAAGGGATGTGGAGCCATGCTGACTTCAGTGCCGTGGCAAGCTGCGCTTGGTGTCTCGGTTGAGAACCTATGGTGCGAACAGCCCTATCGACGTGGTCCACCAAATTCTCGACTGGTTTTAGATGTGAGAAGCCTCGTGGTCAGGAGAGTACAGTAAACTCATCCTGGTGCTCTTCGAACCACGCACGTACACTTCGAGATGTGTGACCTGTTGCTTAGTTCCCGTAGTAAATGCCATCTGGCCGAGGAGTAGCATACATGGTCCAGAAGGATAGATGCCTTCCAGAATGACGAGATCACCCAGGCAATGCCACGAGAGGTTCAAATGGGTCAAATGACTCCAAGCACTATGGGACTTAACGTCTAAGGTCATCAGTCCCCTGGACTTAGAACTACTTAAACCTAAGGATGTCACACACATCCATGCCCGAGGCAGGATTCGAACCTGTGATCGTAGCAGCAGCGCGGTTCCGGACTGAAGCGCCAAGAACCGCTTGGCCACAACGGCCGGCCAGGAAAGATTCACCAGACTATAACGCTCCTTCGTTCTCCCTGGATCCTTCCGACGATTGTTACTGGGTGTTTACTTTCTCTCCGATGGAGCGTAAAACTTAAGCCATCCGAAACGCCATATGTCGCCGCCAAGTGGACTGCATTTGCGCTACTGGCGTCCAAATTCCAGCCTTCATCGCCGATGAATAGTAGCCAGCATGAGTGCATCTACCAGTCGTCCATTGCGGAAGCCCATATCCAGCATCGTTCGATGAACGGATGTTGAGTGACACTGTTAGTAGCCGCTTGGTTCATCTCGGTGTTCGGTTGCTCAGTTGCTCAACAGTTGCATGTCTGTTGGTCAGTACACATCTCCACAGCCGTCATTCACCACGGTCATCTATGGTCTCTGGTGCACAACAGTTACCTCGGCGCCGCTTTTCGACAGTGCCATTTTGTCATGCACGGTATGCTGCCACCTGCTGTCTGTGAGTAATTATTGCACGTCGGTGTCGCTCATAAGCGTTGGTCACGTTAATCTGACTGGATCATATAGTATGAATGTATCTGACACTTTACAGGAACGTACGACGAACGTAAAACGTGATGTAGCATGGTGCATATTAGGTCATAGTCTTGATAATAGGAGAATTTTCATGTAATCATATGTAAATCTCCGAGAACGATAAGAATACTGACGTCAATCGTAGCTTTGCCGATCACATTACTGATATTTTTCAAAACTTTAATAGCTAATTTTAAAAGTTAACCAAGGAGGATTTTATCTAATGTCTGGAAGGTTAAAATTTCATCTCAGTAGATGAGAACTCCACTAGTACTGTTCATACGCTAAAATTTTCCCGTGTGTGCTATCCTTTTAGCAACACCTTGCGTTGATATCTGTAAGCGCTTTCAAACACAGAAAATAGATCATTTTCTATTTAGTTACGACGCTAGAGGCGGATTTTTTAAAATTTTCATGTAACTCTTTTCAAATGAAATAAATTTCACCAAGGTCGTTGGGACAGTCCAACACATGCTTTTGTATGAAGGGTGATGTAATGAACTAATAGTTGCTTCTGCTGGGAGGTAGTTACCGGCTAGGATCAGTCAGGTAATGGCTGCCTGGCGGATCTCTACTCTCCAGTTAGAGCCCGCTCGGTGAAGGGGATAGTTTTTGCAAGGTAACGGTATGTCCTTTCGGGGTGGCAAATGAAAATAATGGCAATTACGATAGTTTGTTGTTTTGTTGCTTGGAATGAGTTCTTTTTATTTTATTCTATTTTTTATATATATATATATATACATATATAGATATTCTTTCTTTTTTGCGTACAGCGGAATCACTAAGCCTCACTTTTAGCAGCGTTCTGAAGGAGCCAACCGGCATCATCAGCGTCGCATAGTCAGTGCCCATTGCAGTTAACCTCCTGCTTATCTCCATGCTGGCGAGAATCTTGTACTGGTTTTGAGAGCAGACGATTCAAAAATCCCTGAAATCAGCTGACGCCTTGCAGTACCGGGCCTTTGATCGATAAACTAAATACAAAGAGACAAGCATCGTCGAACAACCATCGGCCGACGTTCGATGTTAACGATATTATGTTTATTTTAACGTTAAACGGACGTTGGCCGTTAAAATTTACATTAGTGTTTATGTTAGTTTTTATATTTAGCTTAACTCAGCTAGTTAGTCAGTCAGCTGGTCAGTCAGTAAGTCAGTTAGTAACTCAGTTATTCAGGCAGTTCACCTATTGGTTAGTTACTTTGTTAGTCACTCAATTAGTTAGTCAGCCAGTTAGTGAATTAGTTAGTTACATAGTTATTTAGTAGGTCAGTCAATTTCTTTAAGGTTTGGCTGTTTTTCTGCAGTTTCGAATTTAATTTATCTTTGTTCCAAGATTAATTAATTCATCTTCGTTTCGAATTTAATTAATTCAGCTTCGTTTCGAGTTTATTCGTAAATTTTTCCGATCACTGCGCTGCATAAAAAATCGATGTCTTCGTTTCTTAAGGAAAGTCATTAGGGAATTCCTGAGAATAAAAATGTAATCCTTGCAGATGTTAAAAAAACCACAAGTAGAATTTACCACTTTTATCTCTTTTTCCAGACCATATTTAGAGAAAAAATATATAAAAATTGGGTAGTCCTATTTTAGGACTACTTAAAAATACATAAAAATTTAAATCATTCTTCTGTAAATTCGACCACCATTGTGCTCTTTTACAGCTTCTTCAAGTTGGAATACCTCTGTATATATATTTCTCACTATCACTTTCTATTTCTTCACTAGAATCCGAATCGTTATCTTTCAAATAACATTCGTTAATTGCTTTAAGAATCTTTTTTGTATATCTATTTTATTACATTTGTTTAAATCTTTTTGTTCTACAAAAGCATCCTTTTCGTTCTTGTAGAGTTTGTGCCTTCTTCCATTTATTACTACAGATTATTAGTAAGTTATAAAAAAAATTTAATTAGACTAAATGGAGTAACCAATTATTCCTAAAAATATTGTACCTTGGGAAACATAGGTATTTGTTTACATAAATAAGGAAACTATAGAAAGAGAATGATATCTGGTATTGCTTAGCTAGTTAGGTTCTAATGTTTAATATATTTATTCTGCAGAATATGGAAATTTAATGGATCCTTGTTATATGTTTTGAGATTGGCTCGAATGGTTCAAATGGCTCTGAGCACTAGTGGACTTAACTTCTCAGGTCATCAGTCCCCTAGAACTTAGAACTACTTAAACGTAACTAACCTAAGGATATCACACACATCCATGCCCAAGGCACGATTCGAGCCTGCGACCATAGCGGTTGCGTGGTTCCAGACTGTATCGCCTACAACCACTTGACCACACTGGCAGGCGTTTGTAGATTATTGAATTTGCAAATAGATAGGTAGTTGGACTTAATTACGAATATCCACAATTAATGTTTGATTCTTTAAACTGAATAATATAGTTATTACAGAGAAATTCGAAAGAAAATAGATATAAGAAATATATATAGCAGATTATATGGTGTTTAAATTTACTAAATCTACTTTTATGCATATAAAAATTAAACAACAAACATAAGTCTTTTTTTATTCTTATTTGTTGTTCTTTTAATTTAGATGCATATTTTTATTTATAATTTCTTCTTCCATCCAATAACTGGAACAATAACTATCAGGTATGTTTACTGATTTAAAAATATATTTATATTTTCCACGATAATTTTCGATTGTAATTTTGGAAATAATTAGTTCTAATCCTTCCTCTAGATTTTCTAGTCGTTTACAGTTTACTATTTTCATTTTCCCTAATATTTGACCTATTTTTACTATTTCGATTACTTCCTTATCTTCTTCTCATACAATAAACTGTCTTTGCTTTAGAATACTGAATGTATCTTTAAATAAGCTATTCTGGGGATTGAGAGTACATTATAAAGACCATCTCTTTTATTTCCAAAAATGGTTCTTCCTTGGGATCGTAAAAAGCTTCTAATTCTTGTTGAAGACTACTATATGGAGTACAAACAAATCCTTCATTTTTAAAATTTTATCTGTCTTTACTTAAGTTTACGAATTTGTGTTTACTCAGACCTTTAACAATATTTGTAGATATTTTCCATTTTGTTTGCCTAATACACCAACATATGTAAACTTGTTTTTATCATTTACAACAAGAGCACAGATTTTACATACGCCATTTGTGGCAAAATCTATCCACTGTCTGTTAAAACAATTTTTTATTTCTTCTTCTGTTTCTCTAATTTTTTGTTCCTTCTCCAAAACATTCTTTTGTTCTTCCTTTAAAGATTTTTTAATTACCCAAATATTCTAGTTTTGTTTCTTGTATGCTTAAGTTTTCTAATTCTTGTTCTCTCTTTTTAGTAAACTGCAAATATACTATGTGTTTAGGTTCAATTTCTCGACTACAGAATGGAGAAAGTTTACTGGTTATGTTTATTCTTTTTCTAGACACAAATGGTAATACATTATTTGTTTTTATCAGTCCCAACTGTTAGATATTTATTTCCTTTGGCTCTGTAGAAAACAAGCTATTGGATTTAGAAAAATATGTCTCCCCACATTTATAAAGCCTGCTTGTTTTACAGAAATTGTATTCTCTGGATCTTCGAAATTTCTATGCTATTAATAGGCAACAAGTTAAAACTAAAAGCAGTTAGAGCAACTTTAACTAATTTATCTCTTTACTCTTTATTTTCTGTTTTAATTTTTATTTGTATGCCTGTTAATTTTGTCCTGTTTCTGTTTCCCCAATAAATATATTGCAAGAGATTATTGTAAATAAGGTAGCAACTATTTTGGGTAGTATCTGTTGATTTTTACCAGGTTTTAGCGAGTGGAACAGAATAAAACGATGATTTCTCGAAATACTTCCTGGTGTTTGTTATTAATTCTAAGCTGTCTGTTAATGGATAGAAGTTCTGTTCTCTTTGGAAGTCTGGATTAATGTAATTATACAGTGTTGCTTCAAGTCTTGTAATTCCATTTTATTTAGGTAATTTAGAACAAATGTTTCCATTAATCTACTGTCTGGACAATTTAAAAAATCTATAATATGGTTACAAAGTTGTATATTGACTCCAGGACTCAATAATAGGCAAATAAATTTATTGTAGATTTTAACTCTAGAATTAGAACTTATCCAGCTTAAACAGTCTTTTCCAATGGAATTATTGTAGTTGATTATTACATTACAATCTTCTTTACATTCTCCTTGTTTCTGAAAAGTAAAATAATCTGTTAAATATTTACACATTTCTTCTTTGTTATAAATTCCTGGAAAATCTTGTTATGTCTAAATACAATAAATAATAGTGTTTCTTTTTAAGTTCTAAAATTTCTGGTAATTCTATTAAAAATGTATCAAGTTTAACATCTGATAATTCTATTTTGTAAGAAATAGGAACAGGATTTTCATATTTTTGTTGTATAATTTTTATATCTTTGTAACAATTTGTTTACTACCTTTAATTGTTTGTGTACTGGAATCCAATAATTATTGACTTTTTGGTTTAACTCCACTTTTTGCCCTATTAAAATTAAAAAATCTAGACCTTAAAATACTATTAAAACTACCACATTCCTCCTTTTTTACAAGAAATTTACTGTTTTTCATTCATCCTTCACAGTATATAAAATGTATTATTTTAGCTACCATAATATTATCGCAAAATCTTTTTGTAATAGACTTAAAATCTCCTAATTTTTGTTCTCCATTTGTGTAGATAATATCACCAATATTTGTAACAAGATTATTATTATTCAAATGTTCAGTAAGTAACCATAATCCAAATCTTTTGTTGGTTGGTTTTACTTTATTTCCCAAAAGTTCTGTTATATTAGATTTATTGTTTTTTGTAGTAGACAATTCATTTTAAACTCCCATTTATAGAGGAAGAAAATTATTAGGTTTGAGAAAAGTAGTTAGAATTACACTTGCAAAATTTATTAATAAAAGAGATAAAATATAATTGTTTTCAAAAAGTAGTTGAAATTGGGTAGTCAAAAGCATAGCGATGTGATTGTCTTACTTATATGAAGTAAACAAGAAAGCATTGAGCCCTCATGATAATAAAAGTTATGTATTTAAAAATAAAATAGATACACTACCTTATGCACATCACAAATTATAATTCATTTTCTTTATTTTCTTACATTCACCTTTTATTAAAATTGTATTAACTTTATTTTCTTATGTGCACTTTTTATTTAATAAAATAGTAATATTCATTTTTCTTACGTGAACCTTTGTAAAAAATATATTCTTTTGAATGAAAGTCGATTGAGCTAGACCTTAACATTGGGAGTATAGTCAATACATTTGGTAGGTTCTGGATAACTGTGTCACTTTCTGACGAATCCTCCACGTGATCCAGTGAGCCAGAACCTACCAAATGGATCTACTCGCCCAGCACTCAGTTTATTAATATCCGCCAGCTGTATCGTCCACCAGCGCTGAAAAATGCTGAGAGAATTGGCATTTTGCGGAATAACTGTAGGGACTCTGGAAATCAACTGATCATCTAAGGGCGTAGCAGACGTCGGAAGCCAATTCGCTATGGGGTGTTTTTAAAATACTACCACAACAGGCTTTTAGAATATACAGAACGAAATTAGTACAGAGAGTTTAGATAACTAACCCATGTCTGCAAATGTATCGTTTGGGTTTCAAATGACCTTGAAGATTGGATCACTATTAGACCTCACGCTTCACGGCACACACATATCGGGGACAATGAGCCCTGACCTGTGTGCTCTACAGGAGCCCATGACGTGAGTGGTGTTTCGAGTACTCGTCCTCCAGTTCTCTTCTATGTGACGAAGGACGTCCTCTTCAAAGTTGAAAGTGCGGCAAGCCCGTGACGTAGCACAGCCAATCCTCGTAACTGCAAACGTACCAGGTTCCTGCAGCCGTTGTTGTACAGGGACAAAAATGGTACGTAGTGTCATAAGTGCAAAAGGGACTCAAGACAATACCTTCTTGTTAGTGAAGTAGGAGATTTGAAAGTGATCCTTTCTTCAAGCATATTTTATACCCAAAGGGTACATATTCCGTCTTAGGTTCCTGACCAAAGCTTTGTGTACTAAGTCACCTGTACAACACCTCGAAGCTCGTTTCGGTACAGTTTAACACACTGTATAGAGAGCGACGCGACGCCAACGGAAAAATACCAAAACCATGAAATAATGAACGTAGAATAACGAAATGACGGGAATATATTTGTCTAGGTAACATACTTACGAGATTAACGTTGCAAGTTCAGAGATTAATTTAAGTGCGAGACAAGTCATTGCTAATGTGAAATGGCGGTACATTAATAACTGCTGTAACCTAAAGAATGTTGCATGCTGGCATGTGAATGTTCATTTATTGTGTGGCACAGGTGCGGGATGTCAGTTTGTGCGAGGCTGTTCCATGCGTGTGGTACTTGGATGGTCAGTATAGGGACTATTAGTGCTGGTTGCGGACGAAGCTGGGGTTGTCATCCGATGTCCAATATGTGCTCGTTTGGAGACAGATTAGGTAACAGAACCGATCAAGGGAACATGTCGAAACACTGTAGAGCATGTTGGGCTACAACAGCTGTATGTGGGCGAGCGTTATCCATTTGGTTCAAAATGGTTCAAATGGCTCTGAGCACTATGGGACTTAACTTCAGAGGTCATCAGTTCCCTAGAACTTAGAACTACTTAATCCTAACTAACCTAAGGACATCACACACATCCATGCCCGAGGCAGGATTCGAACCTGCGACCATAGCGGTCGCGCGGTACCGAACTGTAGCGCCTAGAACCGCTTGGCCACTCCAGCTGGCGTTATCCATTTGGAAAGCATCCCCTGGAATGGCAGCACAACTAGTGGAACCGCGCACAAATTTGTAAGCAGGGTGACTTGGACAACCACGAGAGCGCTCCTGCTATTACGAAATGGCGCCCGATGCCTTAACTCCAGATGCAGATTCAGTGTGCCGAGACCACAGACAGGTTGGTTGCAGGCTCTCATCTTGCCTACTTCTAAGTATCACACGGCCAACACTGGTTCCGAGGAGTAACAGGCTGTTATCAGAAAACATACGAGACCTTCACTCCTCTCTGAGAAATCACGAACGGCGGTGGTTTGGGGACGGTGGAAAGCATGCTACTGGTCGTCTGGCTCGGAGCTGTCCTTGAAGTAACCGATTTATAAGACTTCGTTATGTCATTGGGACAGGCATACTGAATAAGGGGTGAAGGAATATACTGAAAACGAATTCCCAGGAATTTTGTGAGGACATATGGGGGTGTTTACTATGACTCTAAAGACAGAACAGAAAGCTACGTCTACACAAAATATCCATCAACAACATGAAAGTTATCCAACTACATTTCATGAAAAGTGTCTTAGTGCGGACAGAGATAATTAAACTAATAGAGGACTAAGCAACTTACGTAATTTACCTACAGGACCCATACATGCGCAATGGGAAAATACCTGGAATTCCGAGGCAATACAATGTAATCACAGGTTCCACATGTACAAAGGCAACAACCGTGGTGGCAAACACACAGAAAACAGTCTTACAAATTACACAGCCGAACACGGAACACTCAGTAACAGCAGAAATCACACTCGACAGGAAACACTGGGTAATCTTTTCCATGTACGCTCAGTACTCATTCGAAATAGAAGCTCATAGGTGGACGCTTACTGATATACACCGGCGTCAATGTATGCTCGACCGTCTGGAACGCCTACAGAACGGACTCCAGAAGGCTGGACGTTGTAGACACAATAAACAAATTGAACCATTTCGTATTAATAAAGCCGGACAGCCACCGACCGTCTGTGGATATGCAGGTGGAACGAGTAACATTGACATCACTCTCGCAAATGAAAAGTCAGTCACACACATTCTAAACTGGCATGTCCTAGACAAAATCACACATAGTGTTTCGTAGTCACACATGCACCAACCACTACTAGCACAATCACACATACAACACAGCACCCACGGTTGCTGCTACACAAAGCAAACCGGCAAACACTAAGAGAGAACATCAATAACTCATGCCTTTATACCACACACGGTAGCACTGATTTCAGCATTTGCACACTGACACATATATTTCGAAAAGCACAATCGGCAGCCATACCAGCAGCAAACGAAGGACGCAAACAGAGAATTCCATGGTCCACAACGTTGACCAGACTCTGGAAGGAATCACGAGGCAAAATACGACACTATGGAAGACCAAAAAAGGTAAGAGAACTGGAAATTAGACTCCAGATCTATCGCGACGCTGTAAGACAGGTAGACTACCGAACTTAAGAAGACATAACAGGACAACGGCTTCAACTTTGTGCGGACTCAGTTGGAAAATAATATGTGGGAAGAACCGTTGAAACTGCAGCCGGACATAATCAAAACACCAGTTGTACTGTCAACACTGAGACGTCCAGACGGCTCCACTTCGCGAGGCTGGAGAAGCTCTGCAGAATACCTTCTTCAAACGATTCTCCTGGACGATGACCAAACTGTGGACGAACATCAACACATGTCTCTGCTGACTAATTGAAATTAAATACGCTACCGACCAAGTAGTCATTCCTTTCGCTGAGGAGAAAGTTGCCAAGGGAATTAACAAACTCGAACCCAAAACAGCCCCAGGGAACAATGGAATTTACCCAGAAAATTTCAGGAATTTAGCACCGCAGATCATACCATTTCTTACTGAATTTATGAATAACGCCTTACAACAACACAAGATACCCACAACATGGAAATCTGCGGATGCAGTAATCATCATGAAGACGGAGGACAGAGACCCGACGGATCCACAGACATACAGACCAATATGCTTGATAAACACGTTGGCTAAGGTTCAGGAGAGACTGCCGTGCGGCAGACTCCAGTTGCACAGACAACTCTTCGGGCATAGTCCCTACAAGTTCGGACTTAGACCACAATAATATGTAGATGACTGCCATTAACAATGCATTGAAACCATATAAACACCACAAGACAAATAAGTACTTGTGATCCTAATGGATATACCTTGCGCCTTTGATAACCTCTGGTGGCCTGCACTATTTGCAAGATTTACGGACATTCAGATACCCACACCGTTGTATTACAGTCTCGTAGACTACTGCAACAATAATGTTGTAGAATGGCGTGCAGGCCGTCAAAGGGTCGTCAAAAGAATTACGAAAGGCTGTCCACAAGTGTCTATATGCGGTCCCATATTCTGGAATAGCGCTATAGAACGTCTTTTGAACACTTTTGATGAGGACAACAGGGTAACAGGAGTAACTGCGTAAGCAAATGACGTAATGGTAATTAAATTGGCCGACACAAGAGCAGATCTAGCACTAAAGGCAACACAGATACTGTAAAAAATTAAATAACTGGTGCAACAACAACAAAATTCAAATAGAAGGCAACGAAACCGTCTACCTACTGCTAAAGGGAGCATTACAAAGAAATCCAAAAATCAGACTGAACAATACCACCGTACAACCAAAAATTACTAAAAGATACCTTGGATTATAAGTGGACGGAAAACTTTCATTCAAGGAGCACTCAAACTCGTGAATGAAAAGGCGACGAAACTGATGCATAAACTAGCCGGACTCAACACAGCACAGTTTAGACTACCGTTTCAGACGATAACCGGCTTGCCTTGTTTGAGTGCATCCTGAGCTTTGCAGCCAGCACATGGGCCCACCGTGTCTGCCTCACTTCACACAAAACCATTGTTTGACACGGACGGAGAAGCATCCTTTTAAGAATCGCAGGAGCGTTTAGGGCAGCATTTATAGTGGCATTATGCGTCATCCTGTGTGTGTACCCAGTAGACATTGCAGTGCGTTTCAGAGCTGCAGCATACTGGATGAAAAAGGGACGACAGGACAAAGTACATGAAATTACAGAAAAAAAAATAACTGGCAAGTAACAACTTAATGAATGGCGAAATGATACTTGGCAGATGGAATGGGACGCAACAGAAAAAGGACGCATACTAGACACATTCTTCCCGAACATCCGAGAACGAATGAGCATGAAATACATTTAGCCGACACATAGTACGGTCCACTTTGTTACGGGACATGGACCGTACGCATAACATCTCCATCGTGTTGGACTAAGTAAAACAGGCATACGCTCGTGATGAGAAATCGGCACAGTGGAACACATCACATTATACTGAGACATGTTTAGACACATACGACCGCAACAGCACGATAATGACATACAAGAAAGGAAAAAGCAGTCTGATGACTGGTTGGAACTAAACACCGTCTTCTACAAAATTTCAGGAGCACTTCATACAGCATATAGACAGGAAGGACTATACATCAGACGGAGAATAGGGATACCCTCACAAGACAACGCAACACATGGAAATATTCCGACATCAAAACGGCAAATGACTGGGATGCCTCAGCATATTCAGAATAAGATAATATGGATTCTTAGAATAACATAAAAAAATTATAAAATGTATAAGGATTGAAATTATAGATAAGTAGCATATAAATAACTGCTAAGTTTTACTTCATAACGGCGTACATTACAAAACAGCGCTGAAACTTCCTGGGGAGGCGAGGCTCGACGAATTTCCGAGGTTCCCCTCCCACAGGAGAAGCCATGACATTGTCAGTAATCAACAGTAAAATTAATATGAATGTACACTAATTTATTATATTTAATGAAAGATTGTAAATAACATATTAATATCATTTGTACTTAGATCTAAGCAAATTGCTGCCCCATCTGGGACTGGCCCGAAGTTGTTATGGCGTCCCTCAACTGGGACAACCAGGCAGTGGGACTATCGTTCTTAAATTTTTATAATTTCTGTTTTCATTCCATCAATTTATGTTCATTTTATTCAAGTACCAAGTCATTATTGTTATCCTTGTTTTATTGCTCAAGGAAAAATGCAAAATTGTAAAATGTGTCAACTGTTTTTTAAAATAGGCGGCATATCTTTCAATATGCAGTAAATGCCGCTCGAACTGCTGCTGCGGCCTCAGTACTAGGTGCCAGGTTCATATGCTGAACAAGAGGCTCTTCACCCTCCGTAATGCCACGTCGCCATCCGGAGCCCGGTCTTCTTGCGACCGTACATTTTCGTGACAATCGCTGTCATCAATCATGCACAGTGGCTACACGCTTGCCAAGCGTCATGCGATATCGTGGAAGGAATATCTAGCTTCTCGTAGCCCCATTACACGACCTCCTTCAAATTCAATAGCTGTTGGTAAATGCTTCTTAGTCGTCTTAAAGGAATTCTCGTCTAAGATCAGGTCGTTGTTGGTGCGGTCTTCAGTCCTGAGACTGGTTTGATGCAGCTCTCCATGCTACTCTATCCTGTGCAAGCTTCTTCATCTCCCAGTACCTACTGCAACTACATCCTTCTGAATCTGCTTAGTGTACTCATCTCTTGGTCTCCCTCTACGATTTTTACCCTCCACGCTGCCCTCCAATGCCAAATTTGTGATCCCTTGATGCTTCAGAACATGTCCTACCAACCAGTCCCTTCTTCTTGTCAAGTTGTGCCACAAACACCTCTTCTCCCCAATTCTATTCAATACCTCCTCATTAGTTATGTGATCTACCCATCCAGTCTTCACCATTCTTCTGTAGCACCACATTTCGAAAGCTTCTATTCTCTTCTTGTGCAAACTATTTGTCGTCCATGTTTCACTTCCATACATGGCAGCACTCCATACAAATACTTTCAGAAACGACTTCCACACACTTAAATCCATACTTGATATTAACGAATTTCTCTTCTTTAGATGAAACGCTTTCCTTGATATTGCCAGTCTACATTTTATATCCTCTCTACTTCGACCATCATCAGTTATTTTGCTCCCCAAATGACAAAACTCCTTTACTACCTTAAGTGTCTCATTTCCTAATCTAATTCCCTCAGTATCACCTGATTTAATTCGACCACATTCCATTATCCTCGTTTTGCTTTCGTTGATGTTCATCTTATATCCTCCTCTGAAGACACTGACCATTCCTTTCAGCTGCTCTTCGAAGTCCTTTGCTGTCTCTGACAGAATTACAATGTCATCGGCGAACCTCAAAGTTTTTATTTCTTCTCCATGGATTTTAATACCTACTCCAATTTTTTCATTTGTTTCCTTTACTGCTTGCTCAAAATACAGATTGAATAACATCTGGGAGAGGCTATCGTGCCCCTCGACTCTTATAACTGACATCTGGCTTCTGTACAAATTGTAAACAGCCTTTCGCTCCCTGTATTTTACCCCTGCCACCTTCAGAATTTGAAAGAGAGTATTCCAGTCAACATTATCAAAAGCTTTCTCTAAGTCTACAAATGCTAGAAACGTTCGTTTGCCTTTCCTTAATCTTTCTTCTAAGATAAGTTGTAGAGTCAGTATTGCCCCAATTGTTCCAATATTTTTACGGAATCCAAACTAATCTTCCCCGAGGGCGGCGTCTAACTGTTTCGCCATTCGTCTGTAAAGAATTCGCGTTAGCATTTTGCAGTTGTGACTTATTAAACTGATAGTTCGCTAATTTTCACATCTGGTGGTGATCAGGTCACTACGTCCAATATGAAAGATACCTAACGCTCACAACCGTTACAGCGTGTATTTAAAGGAAGACTTATTTGCATCCTCTTAGAGGCACAGCTAGCTCCCCTTTATGCGACTAGCTTGAAATTCAAACAGACGTCATCTTCCATATGTAGAAACACGCCTATCAACTTCCGTTTATCTCGCACAACTCCTTCTTGATGTTGGGATTTTTTTCCGTCAGTGTACTATCCACCCGAGCAGGTGAGTGCGTTAACGTGTCACTTGTGTAACTCGGGGAGGCCCGATGAGCCACTCACCCTGGATACGGTTTTTAGGCCGTTACCAACATCCCAGCAGGTGAACACCGGGCTGGTACTCAAGTCCCACCTCAGATAAACGTTAAGGAAACATTTAAAACACGTTTTCAGACTTGCTCATAGGATTACCTCTAGATGCAGCCAAAGGTGGTACACAAATTCCGACCTGCGGGTGAATTAGGGACTGATGACCTCAGATGTATAGTCTATTCACGAACACGATCAACAGCAGCACCAACAATACTTCCCATTCTAATTGACGTCAAGCCAGAAAGTACATATTAACAGCATAGCTCATAGCAACTGAGAAAGACGACCGCGTGTTTAAAAATGGAGTCAACTACTTAGCTGAACACCACAAGGTAAAAAATTAAATCAGGCAACATACCTATGTTCAGTTTCCGTTGCTGTTTCTTTGCCTTCTAGAATGAAATTTTCACTCTACAGCGGAGTGTGCGCTGATATGAAACTTCCTGGCAGATTAAAACTGTGTGCTCGACCGAGACTCGAGCTCGGGACCTTTGCCTTTCGCGGGCAAATGCTCTACCGACTGAGCTACCCAAGCACGACTCACGCCCCGTCCTCACAGCCTTAATTCCGACAGTACCTCGTCTCCTACCTTCCAAACTTTACAGAAGCTCTCCTGCGAACCTTGCAGAACTAGCACTCCTGAAAGAAAGGATATTGCGGAGACATGGCTTAGCCACAACCTGGGGACTGTTTCTAGAATGAAATTTTCACTCTACAGCGGAGTGTGCGCTGATATAAAACTTCCTGGCAGATTAAAACTCTGTGCCGGACCGAGGCTCGAACTCGGGACCTTTGCATTTCGCGGGCAAGTGCTCTACCGACTGCGCTACCGAAACAAGACTCACGCCCCGTCGTCACAGCCTTAATTCCGCCACTACCTCGTCTCCTACCTTCCAAACTTTACAGAAGCTCTTCTCCGAACGACGGCCGGTGTGGCCGTGCGGTTAAAGGCGCTTTAGTCTGGAACCGCATGACCGCTACGATCGCAGGTTCGAACCCTGCTTCGGGCATGGATGTGTGTGATGTCCTTAGGTTAGTTAGGTTTCAGTAGATCTAAGTTCTAGTGGACTGATGACCACAGAAGTTAAGTCCCATAGTGCTCAGAGCCATTTGAACCATCTCCTGCAACCCTTGCAGAACTAGCACTCCTGAAAGAAAGGACATTGCGAAGACATGGCTTAGCCACAGCCTGGAGGTTTTTTCTACAATGATATTTTCACTCTACAGCGGAGTGTGCACTGATATGAAACTTCCTGGCAGATTAAAACTGTGTGCCGGACCGAAACTCGAACTCCGGACCTTTGCCTTTTGCGGGCAAGTGCTCTACCGACTGAACTAGCCAAGCACGAGTGAATATTTCATTCTAGAAACAACCCCCAGGCTGTGGCTAAGCCATGTCTCCGCAATATCCTTTCTTTCAGGAGTGCTAGTTCTGCAAGGTTCGCAGGAGATCTTCTGTAAAGTTTGGAAGGTGGGAGACGAGGTACTGGCGTAATTAAGGCTGTGAGGACGGGGCGTGAGTCGTGCTTGGGTAGCCCAGTCGTGTTCCGGCACTCGGCCAGTGCACATCGCTCGGTGGCGGGCGGGAGCGCGGGCCATTGTTTACCTCGCGAGCAGTGCTGAGGTGGAGAGCTAAGCAGCGTGTGCGAGCGCTGTTAACGTTTGTTTCTGTATAACTGTTGTAAGTAAGATGTCGACAATTAACATAGCGAACAGCGTTCAGTGTGTTTTCGATCGCGCTGCCTTGCGACCGACAGCTTTTGAAATTCATGAGTGGATCTTTGAGGATCTGAAATTTCCTGAAGATATAGTCGACACGTTCCAGTTGGACTTTGTGCAGTACTCGTTATTTATCAAATTTATTTCGAGTGACACTTATGAGAAATTCGTTGAGGAGCATGTTGGTGTGAGACTGTTCCGTCATAATGATGGCAGTATTGGTTCAAATGGCTCTGAGCACTATGGGACTCAACATCTGTGGTCATAAGTCCCCTAGAACTTAGAACTACTTAAACCTAACTAACCTACGGACATCACACACATCCATGCCCGAGGCAGGATTCGAACCTGCGACCGTAGCGGTCACGCGGTTCCAGACTGAAGCGCCTTTAACCGCACGGCCACACCGGCCGGCGATGGCACTATTAGTAATGTCCAAATCGTGCCTTCGTGATACGGAGTGAGAACCGTCAGGGTATTTAATGTGCCACCTGAGTGCCCTAATGACCTGACTGCACGTTCTCTGTCACTGTACTGCGCTGTTTTGTCAGTTACAAATGAAAAATGGTCGAGTGCATATCGCTACCAAGTTAACAGCGGGGTGCGAAGTGTACGTGTAGACTTAAAAAAGCATATACCTTCGTATGTTGCCATTGGCGGCTGTCGTGCACAGGTAACTTACATTGGACAACCCCCTACCTGTTCGATCTGCGATTCAACAGAACATCTCCGGATGAACTGTATACGTCGACGTCCATTTGAACTTCCACGGGAACATCCTGCAGATGGTAGTGAAAAGCTTGTTCCGGTAATGAGTGAGGTAGTCGCAGGGACTCTACCACCACCCCGGCAGCCGGAACGTGTTAGCGAGGCGGAGATGCCAGTTCAGGTGGAATGCAGTGCCAAAGACATTCGCTGTAGGACGGACGTCGATTCGGCACCGTCATCCTCACCGGGGCAGTTACCGCTGGATAGTAACGATTCGCCAGCCACCTCTGAAACTAAGCCGTGTGAGATACAGGAGCGGGTGCAGATCAGTTTGCCTGAACCACCTCTATCGGTAGAGACTGCAGCAGAAACAAAGAAAGGCTGCCGAAGGAGAAGCAAAAGGAATAGTAGCAAAGAGGAAAAGTCGGATGATTTCAGACCCGTACACATGTCAGAAAGTGGCAGCGAGACTGAACCTCAATCTTCTTGCTCCGTGCGCTGCGAGGACACCGCGAGGCAAGAACGCATCCGTGAACAAACCAAACACCTGAAGGCACTACTGAGCGCTGAGAGGAAACAGAGCACCGTAACGGATAAGAGGAAGAGCGAGCAGAGTAGCGAGCAGCTGCAGCAGCGCTCCCGCAGGAACTCGATGACGTCAGTCGCAGCCCCGCGTGGTGGCCAGGCGGACGTGACCACGTTGACAGACTCAGCCGGCGGTGGCGGGCAGGGCGGCGCGCGCACCGCGAAGCACCCCGACAGCAATCAGCCGTGGTAGCAGCAGAACGAGGAGATGCAGCAGTAGCAGCTCTCGCGCATGACCATCGCGCTGCGACATTTCCACTCCCTGACCCGTTATTGGTTTTGACATTTCGTTTCGTACTCGAGACGTTCCCGACGAGTCTTTGTTCAAAGCCGTCGAGAAGGACGATCCAACACTCTGAGCTCATTGTCCTTAAAACCATCATGTGCGATAGCCAAACCTACAACGTTACCACACTTAACGTCAATAGAATTCAAAGTGCGGTGAAACTTCGTTCGCTAACTGATTTCTTGTATGGTACCAGCGTTGACACTGTCCTCCTACAGGAGGTAGTCACAGTCTTAGAAGTGCTCGGTTACGTACTCATTGATAACATCAATCTCCAGGATGCTGTAGGCACTGCCATACTTCTGCGCCACGGTATCCCATTTACGGATGTGCAGCGGCTGCCTAGTGGTCGTGGCATTTCTCTTCGAGTGAATGATGTGCAGATTGTTAACGTGTACGCCCCCTCAGGTAACACTCATAAGAGAGATCGTTCAAAATTTTATAAAAATTAGGTTCCCATTCTTCTTAGCGCTTATCGTGCACATCTCATCCTCTGTGGTGACTTCATTTGTGTGCTTAACGACAGAGACCAAACTCCTAATACGAACTGATGTATCGAACTTGAACATTTAATTCATGGCATGCGTCTTCACGATACGTGGCAACAACTGCACGGTGAATGAGTAGCGTACACCTTCGTAACCAGTCATTCTGCCAGTCGGCTGGATAGGATCTATGTGTCCGATGCCCTCCAGCGACACACTGTGAACTGTGACATAGCTCCTGTCAACATCTCCGACCATTGTGCGTATCAGTGTTCCCTTAACCTACAACGACAGCAAACATACCGCGGGAAAGGCTAATGGAAATTGAATGTCAGCCTTCCGCAGGATGCCCAACTTGAAGAGGAGGTGAACATAACGTGGCAACAGCTCCAGCGGCAACGACGTCGTTACGATAGCGTTCTCCAGTGGTGGATTCAGTGTGCTAAGCCTAAATTACTCCTCACCCTCATGAGCTACGCCCGACAAAAAAGCTATTGGCAGAAACAGACTATTGAGTTTTATTATCGCTGTTTGGGAGAACTGTACCGTCGCACTAACAATCCTTCTCGCGATATCGACGTGAAGATCAAACGATATAAAGCGAAAATCACGGCGATACAACGCCAACGAATGCAAGGCATCATCGTGCGAGCCCACCCCAAGGACGTTGCCGCCGAAGAACGGGCCTCTCTGTACCACATCCTGAGAACGACGAAACGGCGTAAAGCCATGCTGATTGAAGCCGTCATTGATGACGCTGAGAATGCCATCACGAAGCAACGTGACATCATCTCGCACGTCTACGGCTATTATAGTCAACTTTACAAGAAGCAATCCGTTGATGAACACTCGTGCGACGATTTTCTTAGGACCTTGAGCTGTCGCTTGTCACAACAGGATAATGCAAATCTGGCATCTCTTTTCACAGAGGACGAAATCCGACTGGCGGCCCACAGTGCAAAGAAAGGAAAGTCACCAGGACCCGACGGTCTCAGCGCTGAGTTTTACCAGCGTTACTGGAACCTCCTCCGTCCGACACTCCTCGAGATAGCGAATGAACTGTGGCACCAGGAAGTTATACCCAAGGCATTTACGGAAGGTATCATCCTGCCCTTACCGAAAAAAGGGAACAGCAGGAAGGTCGAAAACATGCGACCCATCACACACCTGAATGCCGATTTCAAAATCATCACCAGATCGATTAAGCTAAGGATGCAAACCGTTATGTACAAGGTTTTGGGCAGATACCAGTACAGTGCAGTGCAAGGCCGAAGTGCAATCTCAGCTGCCTGCGATTTGAGGGACATCATCTGTTCATATGCTGAAACCAAAGGACAGGGCGCTGTGATCTTTCTAGATTTTTAGGAGGCTTATGACCGTGTACGTCATGACTTCCTATTTAAAAGCATGAAGAAACTAGGATTTGGACCTCATCTCATAGAATTAATTCGCAAACTTACTACAAACGCCTCTTCATGGATTCTAATTAATGGTCATTTTACAAAAGACGTTTCCATTGAGCAATCCATCCGCCAAGGATGTCCTCTGTCAATGATTTTGTACGCCATTGCAGTAGAGCCGCTACTGAACAACGTAGGGCATTGCGGGATCGGGATTAGCGTCGAGTCTGTCACTATCCCTTGCATTGTGTATGCTAACGATATATGCTTAACTGTGTCATCATCGCAACAACTTCTGTCAGCGGAAACTCTTTTGCAAACATTCACATTGCTTTCAGGAGCAATACTAAATAGAACTAAAACCATAACTTTGCAGATCGGTGGCGGTATCGGAGACATATCCCATGTTACCTGGTGCAAGGTGAAGGATTATCACACAACCCTCGGTGTTACCTTTGAGGCCAAACCAGACAAATTCCTGACGAAGAACTGGTCACACATGCTTAATAAATTACGTGCTGCTTTGATACTTCACTCCGACCGTGACTTGAACATACTACAGAAAATTAAGACCATAGAGATCGCCATTACGAGCAAGATGAATTATTTGGCACAAATTCTTCCAATTTCCGACCATCTAGCCGAGAGTATACAACTAGCGTTCTGGTGGTTTCTTTTTAGGGGACACATTTTCAAAGTTCAATTCGATACCTTAACCTTACCTTCGTTCAAAGGTGGCCTTAACCTCATTAAAGTACACAAAAAATGTGTCACCCTGCTCCTAAATCGCATCAGGAAGGAGTTCCGTACCCGGAGGACCAGTATCATCACAAACCTCATTCAGCGGTGGAAGCCTCATAGCCTTGACCCACCCGTTAATATCGCCGGCATTCCACTTTCTTACCGACATGTGCGACTGTATTACATGGAAATGAGCTACATTCGGCACAACATCGTCGATAACGGAAACCTGACGAACAGGAAGCTTTATGGCCTTCTCATGACAACAAACCACAGGAATCGTCTCGAAGAAAAACATCCACATACACATTGGAGTATAGTATGGCGGAATGTGCACAGCGACGTGTTACCGTCACGCGTCATAGCCGACTGGTATCTAACAGTCAACGATAAAGTGGCAACGAATGAAAAGCTACATAAAATTGGCCTTCATCCAACGCCCGACTGTGACGCATGAGTAAGAGTCGATACGCTTCTTCATAGGTTCACGTGCGGACATGCAGAAGAAATTACTACATTTCTTCGTCAACGATTGTCGGTGATAAACCGTACGACGCCCTGTGGTGTAGACCTTTTAGAGATCATTCAGCCACAAAAACTGAGATATCCACGAGCAAAAAAACAACGCTGCAACGTGGATCATGGGCCACACAGCATCGTTTATTATGCAGAATAGCCATACTACTTTCCTCGGCTATTATTCGTACATAGAAATAGAACACGTTAATATGAGACAACATTGGGACTACAGGAGGATATTTGGAAAAATGCTGAAAATCATAATTAACGGTTAAATGCTTCAAATACAATATTTCGGATGGCAGAGTTTGCCAGTGACCTGTATGTATGAATCCTATTTGCTTCCTGGGACTTTAGTTCTTGTCGGAATTTTACGATACTATTCAGATGCTCACCAATGCAGAAGGCATATTTTTCTTTCCCATTTTCGTTTTTTTTCACATATCCCTTCTCCCGCAGAGCGGCGGAGCAACTTTCCTTCAACTATGAAGTGATAGTCTTTTGTGAAACATAAATATTTCTATTTACTACTTGGCGCAAAAAAAAGAAAAAACAAAAACAAAAAAACAAAAAAAAAACTCAAGAAGACCTTCCAATTCTTACAATGCGCAACGGCAGCCTAGAAATGATATATACTTTGTTCATTCTATTCTCATTACAAATTGGAGCAACTGTTTACCTTCCTAAAAAAAAAAAAAGTAGCGTAACGATGGGCGTCGTGCGCCGTGGGTGGGACGTTGCGACTCGTATTACATTTGCTGCTGCATTTAAAAAAATTAAAAATAAAAAAAAGTCGGTAGAGCACTTCCCCGCGAAAGGCAAATGTCCCGAGATCGAGTCTCGGTCCAGCACACAGTTTTAATCTGCCAGGAAGTTTCATATGAGCGCACACTCCGCTGTAGAGTGAAAATTTTATTCTAGAAACAACCCCCAGGCTGTGGCTAAGCCATGTCTCCGCAATATCCTTTCTTTCAGGAGTGCTAGTTCCGCAAGGTTCGCAGGAGAGCTTCTCTAAAGTTAGGAGACGAGGTAGTGGCGGAATGAAGGCTGTGACGGCGGGTCGTGAGTCCTGCTTGGGTAGCTCAGTCGGTAGAGCAGTTGCCCGCCAAAGGCAAGGGTCTCGAGTTCGATCCTCGGTGCGGCACACAGTTTTAGTCTGCCAGGAAGTTTCATATCAGCGGACACTCCGCTGTAGAGTGAAAATTTTATTCTAGAAACACGCCCAGGCTGTGGCTAAGCCATGTCTCCGCAATATCCTTTCTTTCACGAGTGCTAGTTCCGCAAGGTTCGCAGGAGAGCTTCTCTAAAGTTTGGAAGGTAGGAGACGAGGTAATGGCGGAATTAAGGCTGTGACGACGGGGCGTGAGTCGTGCTTGGGCAGCTCAGTCCGTTGAGCACTTCCCCGCGAAAGGCAAAGGTCCCGAGTTCGAGTCTCGGTCCGGCACACAGTTTTAATCTGCCAGGTAGTTTCATTTCTTTGCCTTGTTCCTCTCATTCGCCTAACGTGAAATGGGTTCCAAATAGCAGAAGATATTACATTTCGTAACGTTCTTTCTACTGATGTCTTTGGTAAATTATGGATTCCAGCGATCAGTACTAGTGCTCCTTTTTCCCTTTATCTCATTTCATGATATCTGTTGATCAGATGTGAGTAAGTATACATTAGACTTTGGTGTAATATATTTCGATTCACGTGACAAATTTTGGCACTGCCCGATGTTACGACTGTGGTGCGACAATTCCTGTTGTTCCACACTAATACGATTCATCGTAAGCAAACGGTGTAGAAAGTGACTACTTCATTCACGCCTGTGAGAAAGTCAAAGATTATACAGAATGCAGTCTGTTTCCATGGGTTTCACTTGTTGAAAGGGCCGTTGGTCAGGGTAGCCTTACTACCAGAATCCGTTCTCCTGTAACTTATATCCTGTAACGTCCACTGTCAGAATACATGAACAGCTACGGACGCGGTGGCTGCGTCTGTATTAGCACGATAAACATCGATGAGATGTAATTCTATTAGTGTTCCAACCCCGACTCAATTTATATTACAGAGTGCGAAGTGTTTTGTCATCATTTCAGAGGTGAAGTGGTTAGTATTCACGTTTCATGTACAATTTATCACTTAAACGACGCATTTTATGCTAATAAATTACAGAAAACGTAGAAAATGAGGACCAGTATTACAAATGAAAGTTAACTTCCCCTTTTCTCAAACAAAGGGAATAAATGATTATGATTTGATCAAAATAAAAGTGAACCAACGTACGGCCAAAGGTTCGACTTCAAGTGTGTTTATTGTGACTGAAATTTATCCGTTGCTCTAACAAATATCGACCAATTGAGTGCACCAAAACGATTTTACTAGAGGATCTCATGTTTTATTCGTGTACCATTTATTAATGTGATTCGAAGATACTCAGTTGTCCTGGGAATGTCCTTCGCGAGAAAATAAATTGGTCTCTACCACGAGCTAGAACTACAGCAGTAGTTTCTGCAGCTCCATTCCTCATACCCACTTCGCTAATGTTAACAAGATATAACAGCTGCATGTTTCAACGGTTCTGAATTACGATGCCATCCAGCCTTAATCACCCACTGGCTTATAAGAACACGGGCCACACAAAGCTTCACACAACTACATGAAGCAAGGGAGCTGACGTAAGGAGGTGGCAGAAAACACATTAGCGAGATAAGGGCAAATGCGCTCTTGTGTAGAGTAAAGGCATTAGGTTCCCGAACACAGCGAAACCAAATATGTAACACCAGCTTCAGCCGGCACTGTACGAAACATCCAAATCTGAGGATCCACAGAAGACGACATTAATTCTACTGGCGATAACGGTAACATTATACAGCAAACGTTTCCGGAGTAAGACACATGTCATTAGAGTCTACTTAAACTTATATTACATAACTGCGTCCAGCTTCTTAGAAGAGCAAACCAGTAGCATAAGTGTGATATCTCGTCACAGATTTAAGTTAAAATCATCAAACAGCTGAGACGTAAATGGAAGGAACTTACAATTATCACAGCGAAATTTAATAGTACTTGTGACACTTAATTTGAGTATTACAAATGTGTGACATGACAAATGCAGGGATAAGTTACCAGAATACGTGCTGGTAAATACGAGTTAGTGCTACACGTTGTTAGAATTGACATCGCGCCCTAGCACACTGTTTTTTTTTTTGTTATAATTTTTATTATTTACACGTCAAGTTCCGTAGGATAAAATTGAAGAGCAAATCTCGAAGGTCATGGAACGTGTTAGTACATGAAATTACAACATAAAAGTAATAACAAATAAAAATAAAATGTTTATGAACCCGAAAAAAGTCAGTCCATAAGTTTAAGTAAGCGCAATCAACACTGCAACAATAATCAGCTTAATTTTTCAAGGAGCTCCTCGACAGAATAAAAAGGAGTGACCCATGTGGAAACTCTTTAGTTTCGATTTGAAAGCGCTTGGATTACTGTTAAGATTTTTGAATTCGAGTGGTAGCTTATTGAAAATGGATGCACCAGTATACTGCACACCTTTCTGCACAAGAGTTAAGGAAGTCCGATACAAATGCAGGTTTGATTTCTGGCGAGTATTAACTGAGTGAACTGCTAGTTATTGGGAATAAGCTAATATTGTTAACAAGAAATGGCAGTAAGGAATATATATATATATATATATATATATATATACACTCCTGGAAATGGAAAAAAGAACACATTGACACCGGTGTGTCAGACCCACCATACTTGCTCCGGACACTGCGAGAGGGCTGTACAAGCAATGATCACACGCACGGCACAGCGGACACACCAGGAACCGCGGTGTTGGCCGTCCAATGGCGCTAGCTGCGCAGCATTTGTGCACCGCCGCCGTCAGTGTCAGCCAGTTTGCCGTGGCATACGGAGCTCCATCGCAGTCTTTAACACTGGTAGCATGCCGCGACAGCGTGGACGTGAACCGTATGTGCAGTTGACGGACTTTGAGCGAGGGCGTATAGTGGGCATGCGGGAGGCCGGGTGGACGTACCGCCGAATTGCTCAACACGTGGGGCGTGAGGTCTCCACAGTACATCGATGTTGTCGCCAGTGGTCGGCGGAAGGTGCACGTGCCCGTCGGCCTGGGACCGGACCGCAGCGACGCACGGATGCACGCCAAGACCGTAGGATCCCACGCAGTGCCGTAGAGGACCACACCGCCACTTCCCAGCAAATTAGGGACACTGTTGCTCCTGGGGTATCGGCGAGGACCATTGGCAACCGTCTCCATGAAGCTGGGCTACGGTCCCGCACACCGTTAGGCCGTCTTCCGCTCACGCCCCAACATCGTGCAGCCCGCCTCCAGTGGTGTCGCGACAGGCGTGAATGGAGGGACGAATGGAGACGTGTCGTCTTCAGCGATGAGAGTCGCTTCTGCCTTGGTGCCAATGATGGTCGTATGCGTGTTTGGCGCCGTGCAGGTGAGCGCCACAATCAGGACTGCATACGGCCGAGGCACACAGGGCCAACACCCGGCATCATGGTGTGGGGAGCGATCTCCTACACTGGCCGTACACCACTGGTGATCGTCGAGGGGACACTGAATAGTGCACGGTACATCCAAACCGTCATCGAACCCATCGTTCTACCATTCCTAGACCGGCAAGGGAACTTGCTGTTCCAACAGGACAATGCACGTCCGCATGTATCCGGTGCCACCCAACGTGCTCTAGAAGGTGTAAGTCAACTACCCTGGCCAGCAAGATCTCCGGATCTGTCCCCCATTGAGCATGTTTGGGACTGGATGAAGCGCCGTCTCACGCGGTCTGCACGTCCAGCACGAACGCTGGTCCAACTGAGCCGCCAGGTGTAAATGGCATGGCAAGCCGTTCCATAGGACTACATCCAGCATCTCTACGATCGTCTCCATGGGAGAATAGCAGCCTTCATTGCTGCGAAAGGTGGATATACACTGTACTAGCGCCGACATTGTGCATGCTCTGTTGCCTGTGTCTATGTGCCTGTGGTTCTGTCAGTGTGATCATGTGATGTATCTGACCCCAGGAATGTGTCAAGAAAGTTTCCCCTTCCTGGGACAATGAATTCACGGTGTTCTTATTTCAATTTCCAGGAGTGTATATATATATATATATATATATATATATATATATATATATATATATATATATATATATATATATATATATATTGAGAGGCCAACTTCTAAATACCCAGACTCGTGAACAGGGTCGACAAGAGGTTCGTGAACTTACACCACTTATTGCTCGAACCACCCGTTTCTGAGGCAAAAATATCATTTTAGAATGAAAAGGGTTACCCCAAAATATAATAGCATACGACATAAGCGAATGAAAGTAACAGAGTAGACTAATTTTCGTGTCGAACTGATAGTAAAAATGGTAGCATTAAGTCTTTGAACAAGATCCTGAATGTGGGCTTTCCACGACAGTATACTATCTAGCTGAACACCTAGAAATTTGAACTGTTATTTCATTAATCATATGCCCATTGTGTGAAGTTGAAACGTAAGGTTTTGTGGAATTATGTGTTAGAAACTGTATAATCTGCGACTCACTGTGATTTAGCGTTGGTTTATTTTCTACAAGCCATGAACTTAGGTCATGAACTACACTATTTGAACCAGGCCAATGTTGCACACAACATCCTTTACTACCAAGCTAGTGTCATCAGCAAACAGAAATATTTTAGAGTTACCCGTAATACTAGAGGACATATCATTTATATAAATAAGGAACAGGAGTGGCCCCAACACTTGGTGACTTGTGTTAGACAGAACAACAGAAGCAAAAGCTGCAGATGAGCATTTTTACTTCAGACAAAATAAAGATACTAAAAAAGCAAATTTTACTTTGTATTTGTTAAAAAATACGTAGAACCAAGATATATCCACAGGAAGTGTTGACCAAGAAAGAACATTCGGAATTTGAATGCGGCAATGAAGGAAATGAAAGGAAACTTGTGAAGAGAAAAGCACAGCAGGGGGGAATTTCAGAACTGTACTGGGAGTTACAAAAGACATATTTCTTCTGTTGAAAAGTAAGAATGACTTACCTATTATATTTCGATTGCAGTTAGTACTGAAATAAATTTATATCTTGGTTGCTTGGTGGTGAAACCAACTACTGAATATTCAGTCAGTACGTCTACATCAGCAACAACAGTCTGCAAACCACCTGACGGTGTATAGTGGGACCGAACATCTTTCACCACAGTCTGATTCCTCTCTTCTTTCTTCCATCCGTGAATGGTGTGTGGAGAGAATGTAACGCTCTCGCGGCGTCTAAACGGCCCCGTGACGAAACTCAGTACCCTTCGTTGGATATCGTCATCTTTTCTGTCAATTGAACTCGTCAAGTCTTCCAAACTTCGGTTCAGTACTCAAGAAGCGGTAACAGAAGTGTTTTGTAGAGTCATTTATTTCGTGGATGAATTACATGTTCTTAAGGTTCTTTCTACTACCTTAATTCTGGCATATTTTTTCCCAACCACTTGTTGTATGTGTTTATTCCACGTAAGGTCATTCGAGACGGTTACTAGTAGGTAATTAAAGGTAGTTAGTAATGATGTTGCCCTGTTGTTACATACTTTCGCATTATCTGCAAACATCATCATGGAAATTGCAACGTTATCCAGTACATAATTTATATACTCTGATAGACAAAAAAAGTGACGCATCCGGTAGGTTAGGAGGAAACGAAATGAAATTTGACGGGTTGAGATTGTGCGTGATGCTGTCATAGTGATTATAAAATCTAATCATAGTTGTAAGGAACTTGGCAGCATGACCCGTTATCAGTATGACGTTGCTCTCTATCTGGCTTTTATGCATGCAGTGATGCAGTTCGGAAGGGTCTCACAGATCCGTTTATCCTCTCTTGAGGTAAGCAGACCCACAGCTGTTGTAAGTGGCCCTTGATGTCGTTCATACTGGCACTGGGATGGAATTGACGCCTGAGATGGTCTAACACATGTTTTATAATGCACAGATTTTGGGATCACACTAGTCAGTGGAGTACCTCAGCATCGCTCCTACAGTACACAGAAACGCATACCGTGTCTGGAGGAGTAGTATCGTGCTGGAAAATGGCAACACAATACTGCCACATCAAAAGTAACACATGATGATGCAAGATGTCCATGACGTACCGCTGTGCCGCTAGAGCTACCACAGCCACTATCAGCCGTAAATTGAAGGCATAACCCATGGCTGCCTACTCTGTGATGTCAGAAGTAACACCGCTGTGCCTCCCCAAAACTTTGTAGGCATGGGACCTCTCTGCAAGTGGCCCCCTACACTCGCCGACGAAGATCTTGTGGGATAGTGCAGAACCGTGAATCTTCGCTGAACATTAATTAGCAGTCCATGCCTCCCCGGCCCGGCGTACATTCCAAACGCACCCACTTGTGTTGTGACGTTAGCGGCAGCCTAGGAATTGGACAGTAATTCCCTAGTTCAACTGCCGCCAGTCTCCCAAAATGATGCAGCACTACACATAATGTTGCAGAGAGGCCATTACTCACTCTCGGATGGCAGTTTCAGATGCCAGTGGGATAAAACATGTTTACTGAAAAATATAGTGATCATCCATTGTGGCGGTCAGGCGCAGTCGACCAGAACCTTGATGACGAATATGGCTGCCCTCATCTTCCGGTGCAGTCCAACATCTGGCCACTGTTACATCTGAAATGCCCCACAAATCAGCATGTTGCCCGATTAGACCATCGGGCCAAATGGACTCTCAGATTGAGGCTCCTTTGAATCCGTTGACAGTGATCACTCAACATCAGACGTTGTTGGCATCCCTCAAATTCCGTACAAGGCCTGGCAGCAACAGCAAAAAGATGAAAGACACTAATGCACTCTCGCGATCGTACTGCATGTCACAAGTAACTGCGACTCTGCTCATTAACATACCCATAAATGATATGTACGTACACTAAGTTACATTAAAATCCGACTACGTCTGTCGGGTGCCTCACTTTTTTGTCATGCTGTATATTTTTTAAATAGTAAAGCTACTATCATACATCCTTGGAGTACCACTGAATTCACATTACATCTCTGGATTTTGTTCCGTTGATATCGACTTGTTGAGCTCTATTTGCAAGGAAGTCTAGAATCCAGTCTCCAGTCACGTCCAACACACTGTAAGCTCAATTTCTTTCACTAAACGACACTGCGGAAGTGCATTAAACGCCTTCCTGACGTCAAGGAACGTGGCGTCAGCAAGAGCGCCGAACTCTATGGCACTTTCGATCTCTTGCGCCAACAGAGGGAGCGGAGTTTGCGGAATCCATGTTGACTTTAAGAGGTGAGATCTTCGTTCACCAAAAACTCCATTATATGTGAGCATAAACCATGTTTCCTAACTCTGCAACAGAACTGACGTCAGCAACAAGTAACACTTTTTCTCCAATTCTCCTTGAAAACGGGAAAATCCTGTGCTATTTCCTAGTCGCTGGGCACCCTTAGTTGCTCCAGCGACCTAAGATAAACTGCTGCTAGAATTCTCTCCAGAAACTTAAACGTTTCTCATTTGGCCGAGAAGCCTTTCGGTACTAAGCGATAGTACTTTCTTTTCTGTTCGGCGATAAGTTATCTCAATAACTGCCATTTTGTCCTTCGTGTGATGTTTGACTGGATTCTCTTAGGTTCTTCAGATGAGAAACATTTTCGTAAGAGCAAATTCAAAATTTCGTCCTTCTCCCTGTCATCTTCTGTTTCTGTGTTAGTATGATTTCTATCCTCTTACTGATTTTACGGAAGACCAAAACTTAGTAGGGCTTTTGTTGAGATTAGTTGGCAACATTTTACTTACAAAGTCATTGAACGCTTCTCTAATAGCTCCCCTTAGAATCATATTCGTTTCATTCAGATTTTGATAGCCATCTAGATTTTGACGCCCCTGAAATCGGTAATGAAGCTTTCTTTCAGTACGTAGAAACTTTAAAACACTGCTATTATACCACAGTTGGTCTTTCCCATCCCATAAAACATTCCTCGCATAATACTTGTATAATGCGTACTGACGATGCTTTTGAATTTCATGGATTTGTGCTCCACATCTCCGTCCTCAGCAGTGAATATTTGGTGTTGACTACTCAGATACTCTGCAATTTGTAATGTGTTCAAATATGGTTCAAATGGCTCTGAGCACTATGGGACTTAACATCTGTGGTCATCAGTCCCCTAGAACATGGAACTACTTAAACCTAACTAACCTAAGGACATCACACACATCCATGCCCGAGGCAGGATTCGAACCTGCGACCGTAGCGGTCACGCGGTTTCAGACTGGAGCGCCTAGAACTCTTCGGCCACAATGGCCGGCCTTGTAACGTGTCATTGTTGCTGAGCAAAAGTATTTCCTTAACTTTCTTAACAGCACTTTCACAGTCATAGCTATTGATTCTGTTATGGATTAATGACTACTGATATCATTGTGCGTGTTATCTGATTCGAAAGGTTCAGTTCTGGTTGTCGCTAGAAGATCTGAGAAATTTTCGGGCAGGACATTCATAATCATGTCACATGACTTTCTGTCTATGACACGTGTTTTGATCACACGGATCTTCCATTCTGTAGTTGACAAACTGAAGTCGATTACATTAGCTACAGATAGGGAGATGCTGGATGAAACACTTTTGTCTGTCAAGAAATCAATGTGTGAAGTCTTGAGTGTGTAACAGCTAAAATGCGGATAAAATGCCTTCTGTACCATTCAAAACTTTTGCCGTTTAATATCTGGTGTTCGTTGAGTGCTCCCGCAGATGCAGTGTGCAGTTATGGTCGTGCCAATGTAGGCGCACCTATTTTATTGAGGGCATGGTCGGAGATGACAGGTGGAGGAATCTGCATTTCTAAATCTTACCTACCTCACACTTATCCATGCTCTGGAGACAACTCATGGTTCGCAGCCAGCAGCTCAGCATTGTCGTCAGCTACCTTGGTCCCCCGCACAGCTACTGCATCGTAAGACATTAACTGACAAAATATAACTAATACTGTACAGGCATAACCAGTGGCATATCTTTCACAAACCCTAATGACTAACTTTCTTGAATAATAACCTGAAATAGCTAAAACATGTAAGGCACCTGTGTTGTCATTGTCCTTAGACAATATTGCCAAGCAGGGTCCCTTTCCCTTCCATGGTATCATCGAGTGTCGTAAAAATACGAAAACTGATTAATTATTTAGTACCAATTTTGTTTGTTTCCTAATGACCAGTTTCAGTCTAAATTTTGCTGCCTCAATAACTGTTCGTTCTGTATTGCATAAAAGAGGCTTAACTACTTTGCAGGTTTGATTATTAACTTCGTTCGCTCAAGGTGAGGTATAATTCCATTGGAAAAACTAATGACTAAAGATAACAGCACAAAAATAAGAGTGCAAAGTCTCACTTATTCTGTAGTTAGCTTAGAAAGTGACTTCCGCTTGGTATGTATTTTATTGCCTTTCTATTAAAAGTAAATCCGATGCTCATTTGTTTAAAACAAATTCCGTTCAGTCTTTCAATAATTAAAAGTAAATTGCTTGCTTTTATTGCAAATTTTGAATTAAGTTACGCTGAGTTTACTGAAAGTCATTTTTTTACGTAATAAAGTTTCATTTACAGTCAGTAATTTATTTAACCAACAATTTCATTTAATTTCAAAATTTTGTATATCAGAATAAGTAACTGCGCATACTCAGTATTTTGTGATGCTTTTATTTTCTTGTGAACTTTTGTCTTGTGGAAAAATGTGACAACATTCTGTAGCCACCGCACTGATTAACAGCTTATTTTTCTTTGCCATTTTCTTCCTTACGGTTTTCTGCGCGTTTCGAAATCATCAGTATTTAGATTAGGTTCAGAATAGATTCGTTCTTCAAAAGGGTCTGTTGTACACTTTCATCCTACTAGCCGGTATTATTTTTCTTCGGTAGCGACTGCCTTAGTCATTATAAAATTTCATTAGGCATATGTGATCACGGTCATTTATATCGCAATGTGAAAGGCCGGCCGAGTGAGGTGGTGCAGTGGTTAGCACACTGGACTCGCATTCGGGAGGACGACGGTTCAATCCCGCGTCCGGCCATCCTTATTTAGATCTTCCGTGTTTTCCCTAAGCCGCTCCAGGCAAATGCCGGGACGGTTCCTTTGAAAGCGCAAGGTCGAATTCCTTCCCCGTCCTTCTCTAATCCTACTGGACCGGTCTCCTCCCTCGAAACAACCCAACCCAACTCCAAAAGACCAATTAGGAACGGGAAGGCCACAAGGGACTCTCGTAGCAGAATATTGTCCGAGGATATTTCACAGAACCCAAAGAGATTCTTGTCGTATAATAGCTCTGAGTACTATGGGACTTAACATCTGTGGTCATCAGTCCCCTAGAACATGGAACTACTTAAACCTAACTAACTTAAGGACATCACACACATCCATGCCCGAGGTGGGATTCGAACCTGCGACCGTAGTGATCGTGCGGTTCTAGACGGATGCCCCTAGAACTGCTTGGCCACACCGACCGGCTTCAGGTGGTATATAAAGGCTCTCTGTGGCACCAAAATTAGTGTCCATTCCCCAACGGACGGGGCAGAAACTGGAATTTAGGGTAGCTAATCAAAAGCAAAAATGGAAAGGGAAACCCAGAATTATTGCCCTGCCGGAGAAGACAAGTTAGCGTCAGCAGCGGTGAGAAACAGCTGAAATCCTTAAAACCAAACAAAACTCCAAGATCCTGTGGTATCCCTACGAGATTCTATACGGATTTTGCGGCTGAGTTAGCCCTGCTTTGGCTTTAATCCGTGGCCTGTAGTTGGAAGAAAGCAAACGTCACATATGTCTACAAGAAGAGTAACAGCGGTGATTCACAAATTGCAGTCCGGTATCCTCGATATCCATTTGTTGCAGTATCTTAGAACGTATTCTTAGCTCAAACATAGTAAGTTATCTGTAACAGAACGATCTCCTCCCTATCAACCAGCAGTTTTCTCACATGACAGACTGGCTGTTGTGGATAGAGGCAGTCAGTTACATACAGTCTCCCTCGATTTCAGAAAAAAACATTTGACTCAGTAGCAGACGTACAGTTGGCAAAAGTACGATTTATGGGACATCAGGCGAAATTTGTGACTGGATTCAGGACTTTCAGTAGAAAGGACACATCAAGTTATCTTGGACGGAGTGTCTCAGACGGATGTAACGTATCTTCACCCGTGCCCCAGGGAAGTGTGTTCTGTCTCTTGCTGTTCCTGTTGTATATTAATGGAGTTGCGGATAATATTAATAGTAACCTCTGACATTTCACTTAAGATGCTTTCATTGTAATGAAATACTCTCTGGAAAAACAAGCATAAATATGCTTAATAAGATTTCACAGTGGTGCCAAGATTGCAACTCGCTTCAAATGTTGAGAAATGTAGAACTGCGCATTTCACAAAACGAAAAGAAATAAGACTATGACATCAGTGAGATAGAGTTGGAATCGTTCAATTCATACGACACTTCGGAGGAACGCTTTGTAGGGACGTGAAGTGTAATATGTAACCCACTGATGCCACGTGTGACCGATGCCCATTCTCTTTTAAATGTCCGAATCGCTTGTAATCGAACCGCTTGTAACATTACGTAGCAAGGAAAGGAATGCTTTTTAACTGCAAACGTGGCAATATTTAGCCGGATGATCCGCTAATACTGCTTAATATGGAAGTAATGACGTGCAGAATAATTTCTGTATCGTTCCATTATGTTAGCTGCGCTACGGAAAGGGAATCCGTTTAACGGTTGGGTTTATGGCACTCCGCACGTGCATCGCTACCTACCAGGACTGCCTTGCAAAAAAAGAAGAACATTAGTCCCTCCCACGCTGACTACGTATCTCTCCTCAGAAAAATACAGCTTTTGTTCGCCCAGTAGAGCATTTTCATTAAAAGTGCACTACATTACACTGTTTTTTCTAATTAACGACAATCGCTAACACAAATTCTGACACGTGTTACCTAACAAAATACTGTTGTTAGTAAACCCCCTATTTAAGTTTTAAACTTCTCCCCAAAGCGAAGTGTGGATAATGGATTTCAGTTTTCAGGATCGGCTGCCCACACTAGCTATTACGCACACAACACTTTATATGGCCAACATAGATTTGGTTTTATCTGCACCCCTGTAGCATAATGCTTGAAGCTATGTAGTCTTACCTTACAAAACATCCACGGAAAGAAAATTATATCTGCGAAGACTGGTTTGGTTGTCAACTCAGAAAGAGCAGTTTAGTACTTTAGTTCAGTTTATATTCTTTTAATGTGCCAGAAGTAAATTTATTTTAATGATTTTGGTGGCAACAGTTTTACTTTTAAAGAAGATGGAAGCAGACTGAGGTATTCATACATGGATTACTGGCTGCCATCTTTGCTTTGAATAATTGCGTAAAGTTAATATTCTGCCAAAGGAAATTTAAAGGTAAGAAACCTTATTAAATTGAACTTTACAATGAGATATCAAATCAACCACATTTCTTTTCTCTTGGAATTGAAACTGAACATTTATTATTTGAAGTTACTTTTATGTGACACTGCAAGAATGTCTTAACACAAATCACTATGGTATTTTGACCGTATGGAACGACAGAAAAATTTACATTGAATAAAATGGACAGGAACCTTCAGATCGTTATATGATATTTTGGACGATGATTCGAACAAATTCTTTTAACAGAAGTGTATTAGAACTCTGGCAAACCATGGGTGGGTGCCGCGTTGAGTACTCGAGTGGTCTAAGGCGCCTTGTCATAGTCCGCGCGGCTCCCCCCGTCGGAGGTTCGAGTCCTCCCTCGGGCATGGGTGTGTGTGTTGTCATCAGTGTAAGTTAGATTAAGTAGTGTGTATGCTTACTGACCGATGGCCTCAGCCCTTTTGATCTCACAGAACTTACCCCAAATTTCCATTGTCCGAACCATGGGTGTTGATTGTAAAATTCTGATACGCTGCTAAAGATTGTTAGTACGAAAATGTCTTGCCTGCTTCGTTGTAGTCGTAAGAGTGCCAAGGCGGGTGCTTGCTATATGAAAATTTTAGTAGGCTCTTCACGTCTCCATTGATGGAATTAATTAATAATTACTACCCACTTACGGTAGCCATGTTAACTTGCTATATCACCGGCTCCATATTCTATCACATAAAAACAGTCGGGTATTTTTGCTTTCCGACACAAAATAACATGGAAACGACTTCAGGAACTATAAACCACTGCCACCCCAAGTACTGAGCACCCTCACTCCGAATTGTTTTTGCTTAAATATCACGTTGCCAGATATGGCACGTCGTGATACGTACACTGCAAGGGCTAGACAATAGTTGCTCTGGTTTTCCGTTCATTCCCCCGTTGCGGTGATCGCACCAAGGTTATTCAAGTGACTGGCTGTCGAAAACACATAGTGGATCCCCTGCCTTTGTGATTTCATTTTTTAAATGAATTAAATGTTTTAATACCTTTGGGATGTTACAGTCAATACATTCATAAGTTATAGTCAATTATATACGAGTATTTAATTTTTCATAGAATTATTAATTTTCACAATATATTCTTTCCTTCCAACGAACATTTTTTACATTTTGACGTAGTTTGTAACACCTATATCTATTAGGAGTAGGTTCATATTATGTAACTGTGTATCTGCCATTTGTGAAGACTATGTTATGTGTTGTTTAAACTCCTTGATCTACGGCAAGAAAATTAGACTTTTGTAATGTATGTATGAAAAAAGCAAAAGGAGATATTGAAATGGTAAATTATTATAATACGAATATGTTCATAAAAACAAAATGTTTGTTAAAAGCTGGTTCATGCTTAGGGCACTTGTATTTGTAACATGTAAACGCTACAGGGAAGTCCCTTCGCAACGGAAGTGGCATGGCGCGATGTAAAAGGTGGTTTGGCGGACAAACTGAGCGGCTCCTTTGTGTGAACGGCACGCAGTATGTGGCTAGACTAAGCACGGTACACTTCGACCGTGCTAAGAGAGGCAATTGGAAGCTGCGTTATAAAGGATTTTCCTCGGATGTGGATCTGGCTATTATTTGGTATTCACGGCATAATGGAATGTCTCTAATACGCTGAAAACCTGACGCGAAGAGATTTTATACAGCATTCGTACATCAAAAGCCGTGAGTACAGATAGCCGCCATATCGCCTGCCACCAATCTTCCCCACTGCTTTCCAATTTTCATACATTAAGTTAAGTAAATTGTATGGACACGGACCAGATAATTTGTGTATTGTTTCAATAATAACCACATAAAACCCGAATTCCTGTCTGGAATCATATTTTCAATCCTGATCACGAAGCTATGCAGAGTCCTCACCAAAGTGCTACTAAAACCAAGTAGCCTGAAGTAAATGAAAAAATCTTGCATTCCAGTGTTTAAAAGTGATGTTTTGTCTAAAGCAAAAGGAGTAGTAAAAGTTAAAGCTAAAACCACAAAAGTCGAGTTGTATAGGCTTTGGCTAAAGTATACTTAGTTTATTATAAAATATAGTTTTGTATGATTAAAGTGAAATATTGTGTAAATATTAATGTCTAGGATACCTGCATCACAGGTGATTAAAAGATAAATACCTACAAATCTTTAATGAACAGATTTACAATAGTAATGTTAGATGTGAAACTATGCTCATTTTCAAAAATACTGTGGTTTTGGTTTCTATCATGAATGGTTCTTTTTGGAAGTTAATTAAGCCGACTGATGTATTTTACTGTCTTGCAAAGTAATTTACGAACTACTCCAAGTGATGTGAATGATTAGCTTTTTTTAATTAGTCTTTACTACTGTAATAATCAAAGGGCGTCGACTAATGAAACTATACTCGTTTATGGGCCCCCCTCATATTCTCCGCCTATTAGGAAAAAATTGAACTATTACTGTTCCTAAGGAAATCTGATATTCGTAGAGGAGCTTAAACAGCGTATTTATGACGTTATTCATCTTTATTTGTGTTTTTCACGGCAGTCAAGATGGAGGCCACTCATGTCCAAATATAGTTCTGGCCCTCATGCAGTGACATTTTAGTAGTTGATTAAGGAATGCTCTTCGTTGCGGCTGTCATTAGTATGAGCTTGGTGCAGATCTACTTCCCATAATTTACTGGTGTGTGTGTGCCATTGGTAACTGCTGCAATACACAGTACAGAATGCACTGTGTCAGTTTGTATCCTGTTTGCTATTCAAATCGGAAAACCCAAAAAATTAGTTTTAATAACCAATATTCAGTTTCCTCAAATATATGTTTCTAAATTAATGTGTCTAATAGGGCTGTCGACCGTTCAGTTTTTTCATTCATGTATGATATTACAACTTTCATTAACTCCCATGGTGAAAGTCCGTTGGGATTTTCTGTTAATTTCACCAAATTCGAAATAATAATCGGATTCCTTTGTTCATTAAACAGACGTGCGGTCAAACTTCGAAATCCTCTCAGAGGGTAACTTAGCTTAGTGAAATACGCTAGTGTTATAATTTGTAAAGATTTTCGTAACTCTGACCCTGAGTAAAAGATCGATCATTTTACTCGGTAGATCTTGACTCGATACTGTTTAAATAAATGACAATATTTAGGTATTTTACTGCATCATCACAAATGATCACGTATGCTCAGTCTTAGGTAAAGTTGGAGGCAGAGTGGAGTTCATTGATAGAATACCAGGGAAGTGAAATCAGACTGCAACGGAGTCTGCATGTAAAACACTTCTGCTACCCATCCTGAAATATTGCTCAAATATGTGGAATCCACATTAAGTATCATTAACAGCGGATATCGAACGGATACAAAGATGATAGCATGGATGTTCACGTGTTTGTTTGATTCATAGCAGATAGCCACAATGATGCTGAAAAAACTGAACTCACAGGCGCTTGAAGATAGAAGCACACTATCCCGCGACAATCTACTTATTAAGCTTCAAGAGCCAACTTTAAGTGATGAATCTAGGAATATACAGTATTACGATAGAGACATTTAATAACTCATTGTTCCCGCTCTCCATATGTGAATGGAATGGGAAGGAGTAACTGGTACAATGGGACGTTTCCTCTGCAACTTCACTGTGGTTTGCAGTTTATAGAAGAAGATGTTCCCGAAATTTGACAAGTTCTCACTGAAGTGCTCTGCCAATAAGATCCCTGACTCAAGCGATATATAAAATCATTCATTTACCATGTTTTACACACCTTTCACACAGATTATCTCACGTACGGATTCCGTAATTTTCCAACTACACATCACCAAATTCTTTGCTGCAATAAATACGCCGTCATCACTGACGTCTAACATACCCTTCAGATGTATAGTCTAATCATTATTTTTTCTTTGCTGTTTACTTCCGATTTCGCCCAACTTCCGGTTGCTGACACTATCTGGTCATCATCACCTTTAATAAGCGATACTAATTCTGGGACCTTATCATGGGTGCTGCTGCAGTTTACAGATATCATATTAACCTTTTCGTTTCTGATCTGCGAGAATGAACTTACACTGAGATTAAATGGCTGATCGATTTCTGCAGGCAATTCATCACTGTATGCAAGAGCAGTGGGGGGGGGGGGGGGGGCAGAAGTTCCTCTGCCCCTCTGCCCTAAAAAAAAGAACAATGAAATCAGAAATGTATTCCTCAGCTGTCTGCCGTGTGTAGTGCACGCTTGACCTATTTACGGGTGCCTTACAATTCTTCATCCGACAGCATGGTATATAGAATAATATTTTTTAAATTGTGTATAGCCATGAAACTGTTATTTTGACCCTTCGCTGTGACACAACATTATTTTGTAACAATCCAACTATCGTATTAATAAAAGCATCTGCTTCTTTGAGCGCCCGTTCATGAGTACTGAATTCCAATTTCGTCGTATTTAAAGTGTGCGGCCTAAGCCCAAAGTCATGGTTTCGGAAGCTTTACGACAAGGTTCTCTGTTTCAGCTGTATCATGATGATGAACCTGAGATGAGTATGTGAATATGAAGATGGTATCCGTTCTTTCGGACATGACATGACAATTCCCAAAGAACAGATAAAATTGGTGATCTTGCAGCTCTCGAAGAATGAAATTACAATGAAATCCAGACCATTAACGGGGAAAATTGGAAATGTGTGCTATGACTTGGAGTCGAACCCGGGATCTCCTGCTTACATGGCAGACGCCCCATCGGATTGAGCCACCGACGACACAGAGGATAGTGCGACTGCAGGGACTTATCTCTGGGACGCTCCCCGTGAGACCCACATTTTCGACTTGCGGATGCACTCACATTGCCCGAATTCTTAATTGGGCGGGGGCACTATAAATGTAGTGTGTGGACAGTAAGTTGAAAATGTGGGTCTCACGGTGAGCGTGCCAAAGATAAGTCCCTGCAGTTGCATTATCCTCTGTGTCTTCGGTGGCTAAGTCGGATAGAGCGTCTGCCATCTAAGCAGGAGATCCCGGGTTCGTAGTCCTGATCGACGCACACATTTTCAACTGTCCCCGTTGATATTTATCAGCGCATGTAAGCAGCTAATGGCCTGGATTCCATTGTAATTTCAGGAGATGAGTATGTCTCTTCCATCATGATGATGTCACCATTAACCTTTTTCGTGTTTTTCATGGAAATATGCTAGTGTGAAATAGGATGAACACAATTTTATTCGCATTGGGGTTACGAATTTTTATTAATCACTGGTTTTTGGCAACTGCCATTCATGTGTAAAGTTAGTAAATATTGCAATATCTTTGTTGTTACGAGCAGACAGGACATAAAAGTGGGTTCATTAATTCCTCTGCGAGATGGCTCATCGCATCCACGACATATGAAATATTAGTAAACTTTATTAACATGAATGAAAAAAAGATGTTCATAACTTGATACAATCCTTTGCCACAAGAGTGCTACTTAATTTATAACTGTCGTTGACTATTAAAGGATCACTTGATGCATTAATCGACAGTTTCTTCTCTTGAAGTCGATGTAAAACACTTACAAAACGTAGATTTCCATGTGAGAGTTGAGGAACTCTTCAGTCCTCTCAGACGACACTGACTGCTTCAGTTGCGGTCATGAACACAGGCAGGGCGCTCCGATATTCGGCTCTATATTGACCTCCATGTGAGGGTGTGGCTGTGTTGAGGGACACGGTATGACTTCCTTAGCCTCTCCCTTTCACTGTTGCCGATTGCAACGAGACGTCGCTAATGATTGTGGTATCAGTGTGCACTGGTGACTTTGCTATGTGCAGTGATCTTCAGATGATATCACGTTCCTCTGCGCTCCCTCCCCCCACGCATCCCTCCAAACCTATACACCGTCGTTGTGTAGGGCGGATGCATATGACTATGGTGGGGCAACGACTGAATGTGGACGCAGATGGGGAGACAGGGAGGGTACCTGCATTCGATGGAACCCGCCTACCTGCACTCCAGTATCCACTGCGTGGGCGGGCTGCAGCACTGGCTGAAATACCAGTTGTAGGATGCATGCCCACATCCAGATAAGGAGACGCTGTGATCGGCTGAATGGCAAGAGGATCTTCTGGTGCGGTGTGATGACTTTGCCAGGGCGGCTCGTCCACAGACACTGTTTTGGGCACCTGGTTGGTTGCTGGGATGATTGACATTAGTGGCGGCAGCGGGGATGGCGGCGGCAGCTTCAGCGACGACGGTGTCCGTCGTCAGTTTCCATGGGAACCCAGTCGAAGGTGCCAGCAGCGACTGGCGGAGAGACGTCTGTGACTATGGGTGGAGACCTACTGGCTCTATGGATAAACATTCTGTGGCAGAATGACTAACATACTCGCACTCATGGTGCACCTGGTTTTGGTTTCGCTGCAGTAGCTCTTCATACTGTGGACGACGTAAGATGAGCGGTGATAAATTCACGCTTACAAGGCTGTTTCTTTCCAAAGACTTTGTAAAAGACTTCATCCTGCTGATGAAACTTGCTCCGACCTCGCGGAACGAATTGGTTGCCGCAGAAGATCAGAAGGGTACGGCGACGCGTTCGACTGTTTAAGAATTCTGCCACCGACTTGCTGTCACGTGGCAAGAAGCGATAGGTGGATGGACAAATTTTCAACACTTGCTCCCATGTGTGGGGGGGACAACAGAGTTCCAACATGTGCCTCTTGAACATTCGAAGAAACAGTTCAGCATTATGGTCCATTGTCAGAGACACTGCCCTCTGTATGGCATTGAAGATATAAATTGGAAGGTAGAGCCATACTGGCAAACTAGTGGCTGTCATGAGGACAACGAAAGGGAATTCACTGTAAGCATCTGCCACTAATAGACATTACGTAGTCGAGAATGGTCCCACGAAATCATTATGAATGCACTACCACTGTTCGATCCGGGCGTTCAGTGACTGCTAAGTACAATCACGGGTGGCGAGTTAATTTGTCCGAAGTACACCCCTGTGGCCTTCGTGCAATAAAGATAAGGCTTCCCGGGGTATCGACTGAGGTATCACAACAAGCTTATCACCGTTCCTGTGAGCAACGCCAGAACAGCTGACCGCGCGGAAAGCATGTGACGATACGAAAAATACCGGTGTGCCACTTATAATCTTACACTCCCCCACATCACTATAAAATTATTCTTAATGTCTTCACATTCTCTTGTTGTTGTTGTTGCTACAGTTCTTGCGTCTAGGGGCCATGACATTTTTACTTACAGGGTTCCAGATGACTAAATAACTGATGACGTACTATTTGTTGCTATTGTATGATTTTCTTTTATTTTATCTGACACTTGTATATTAGTCTGATTTCACAATCTCCATTTTCATAGAACTATCAATTACATTGCTGTAGACAAAATTAAAACAACACGTGCGCTTCCATCAGAGTCATGCCCACTACTACTAACATTCTGCCGTACCCACAATACTCCAGAGAGTTTACAAAATGAAAAAGTTAACAAACTTCTTTAATAAAAGAAGAATCTTCCAGTTATATCATTATTTTATAAATGAATCCAGAAGTAAATTTAATAATTCGCATTAGACTGTGCAATTAATAATATGAATTTTAAGTGTGCCAGAAATATCGTAATTTCAAATATTTCTAAAAGAAGAACAATTTTAACTGTACGAACATAGTGTAACAAATTAATTTCTTTTTATAAATTTTTGTCTGAAATATAATATATCGTATACAAAATCATATGAAATTCTTTTAGTTACACAGCTGAGATGATGTTCACCTATACAATAATCGATAGTATAAATGGTATCGGTTATTTACATACATAAAGCAGGTTATGTTAGACGAGGACGTCCCATTACACACTGGATAGGGAATATCTTTCAAACTGCGTGGCCACCCGTGGCACATATGTTGCAAAACATGAGGAAAATTTTGAAGAGTTTATAACGCCCCAACGACCACCTTAAAGTCAATTAAGAAAGAACATGAAGTAGGGAAAATTATCTTGGCAGTTACGACATCTTTGCCGATGAGCTAACACGAAAGAGTTTTGTCAACAACTACATTGTACACCACTGAGCATATTTGTTAGCGAAAGAGAATGAAGAAACATCGTTTTCAGCAATGGACAAATATCCATGTGACAAATGTGAAATTAATATATCAAAAGGTAAGTCCAAAGTAATGTCATCAGAGATAACTTTTATGTGGAAGAGAGTTGTAAGCGCAACGAAGAAATTGAATGCGCCTGCAATGCTCTTCCAGAGAAGACGTCGCTTGCTAGAACTAATCCAGTACAGACGTACGAGAGCAGTTCTGATCTGAATAATTGAGATTGGGAATCGTGACGAGATTGTTTTCGAGTTTAGAAGTGTTTGTTGCGTGACGGGATTCACGGCTTAAGAAACTGATTTTATGAACTGAGACAGGAACAGATAGACTCATTTAACCGTGCACTACAAGTTAATTGAAATCTAAAAACGGAATTAGGGAACATTGGACTTGACTTTGAATTAGTTGGACCTTAAGGAGAAGTGAACATTCTATGAAAGAATACACGCAATTAGTCTTGAGTAGGACCCAAGTACACGACATCATGAAGATAAAACATATACGCTAAAGTGTTGAGTTATACGAGGGCAGTTCAATAAGTAATGCAACACTTTTTTTTCTCAACCAATTTTGGTTGAAACAACCGGAAATTTCTTGTGGAATATTTTCAAACATTCCCGCTTCGTCTCGTATAGTTTCGTTGACTTCCGACAGGTGGCAGCGCTGTACGGAGCTGTTAAAATGGCGTCTGTAACGGATGTGCGTTGCAAACAACGGGCAGTGATCGAGTTTCTTTTGGCGGAAAACCAGGGCATCTCACATATTCATAGGCGCTTGCAGAATGTCTACGGTGATCTGGCAGTGGACAAAAGCACGGTGAGTCGTTGGGCAAAGCGTGTGTCATCATCGCCGCAAGGTCAAGCAAGACTGTCTGATCTCCCGCGTGCGGGCCGGCCGTGCACAGCTGAGACTCCTGCAATGGCGGAGCGTACGAACACACTCGTTCGAGATGATCGACGGATCACCATCAAACAACTCAGTGCTCAACTTGACATCTCTGTTGGTAGTGCTGTCACAATTGTGCACCAGTTGGGATATTCAAAGGTTTGTTCCTGCTGGGTCCCTCGTTGTCCAACCGAACACCATAAAGAGCAAAGGAGAACCATCTGTGCGGAATTGCTTGCTCGTCATGTGGCTGAGGGTGACAATTTCTTGTCAATGATTGTTACAGGCGATGAAACATGGGTTCATCACTTCGAACCTGAAACAAAACGGCAATCAATGGAGTGGCGCCACACCCACTCCCCTACCAAGAAAAAGTTTAAAGCCATACCCTCAGCCGGTAAAGTCATGGTTACAGTCTTCTGGGACGCTGAAGGGGTTATTCTGTTCGATGTCCTTCCCCATGGTCAAACGATCAACTCTGAAGTGTGTTGTGCTACTCTTCAGAAATTGAAGAAACGACTTCAGCGTGTTCGTAGGCACAAAAATCTGAACGAACTCCTCCTTCTTCATGACAACGCAAGACCTCACACAAGTCTTCGCACCCGAGAGGAGCTCACAAAACTTCAGTGGACTGTTCTTCCTCATGCACCCTACAGCCCCGATCTCGCACCGTCGGATTTCCATATGTTTGGCCCAATGAAGGACGCAATCCGTGGGAGGCACTACGCGGATGATGAAGAAGTTATTGATGCAGTACGACGTTGGCTCCGACATCGACCAGTGGAATGGTACCGTGCAGGCATACAGGCCCTCATTTCAAGGTGGCGTAAGGCCGTAGCATTGAATGGAGATTACGTTGAAAAATAGTTTTGTGTACCTAAAAGATTGGGGAATAACCTGGTGTATTTCAATGCTGAATAAAACAACCCCTGTTTCAGAAAAAAAATGTGTTGCATTACTTATTGAACTGCCCTCGTAATTGCCAAGAAACTGTAACTCAATTGTACTGACTTAACTAAACTATTCCGTGCGTGTGTGGTGTGGGAGTTATAAGTATTTAGTGACAAAATAACAATAAACTGTTCGTTACCAGTTAAATACCCGGTGTGGACTATATCATTAAATAGTTTGATAAATGACTAAATCAACGCCTACTCATGAAAGACTATTTCATTGAAGTGCAAATATTCACATTTTTAGTTTAGAAGACTGAATATCAAAGAGTATCTCTTGATGTCACTGCATACCAGCACAACAATTCGATAGCAACGAGACAACAGCGTAGAAAAAACTGTTAACTAAAATATTTACTCGCAATCAGTATTGTGTGCTATGTGAACGAGAGAAGAATTAATAGCTACTGCAAATCCGGGCAATTAACAATACAATTGTAATTGAGATACAACGACTACGCGAGGAACGCCTTTTCGGAAGTTTTTCAGGTTTTTTCTCCCGTTAATCTACGGGGACTGACGTTATATCGCATCGTGTCTCTACTCTGCCGCGAGAGCTGTGGTAGTAGTAGCTCTACGGCGTCGACTACATCGCGCCCGAAGTTTCAAAATCCTGAGAATCGAGTTGGAAACATGGTGCCTCAGACGAATCAAATGCTATGTTGGTACCGAATGGCAACCAAGACAACATATCAGGATTCGAATGTTGGGTAGTTGTCCTGTACAACGACACACTCTGATAATCGGATATTAGCAGAGACCAACACTGCTATCCAAGGTGGGATAGAATTGGAAGGATTGAACAAGGCCATCGAAGGCGATGATCAGTCGTAAAATAGAATTTCAATCGTATAAATACCGGTGGATTTTCGAAACACCATAGACAGTGGCGAGAGTCTATTTTTGAAACTGATTGTAGTGCAATACGCTCTGATAAGAATTTTCGAGGCGAAAGCAATAGATCTGTCAGAAGAACCGATATTATGGAAAAGCACAGTTTCCAGTTCCATAATGAAATGTATCCACAGCTGACACAACAGGCTTAGTTAGATCAAAACGAATCAAACATCTACAACTTAACAATGCTACCTTCAGTTGCTGATACGCGTTCTGGCACGCTTTGGACCACAGAAAAGGAACATTTAACCAACACAGCCTGTTAAGCGGAGCAGCTATTGGCACCGCATTAGGAATTAATTTGATATGATCGGTAAGCTTCCCCACGACCCATTGGAGTTCCTTAATGGTATAGGGAGCCGGCCAATCTCTAATCGCACCCAAGTGCAGTGTAGTTGGTTGTATACCCTGTGCATTTACTACGTGACATAAACAGATCAGTTCTTCCTGGAAGAAGCAGCACTTCTCTGTGTTCCACTTTAAGCCAGCATCTGAAAGAACGCGAAGCAGACAGTCTAAATTCGCAAACTTTTCCGCATGTGAACGACCTATGACCACTATATCCTCTAAATAACTAGTTCAAGAAGGAGTTTTCACTGTTAACAGTGCCATGAACAGTTGAAAAATTGTCGATTCTGAAGCACTTCTCAATGGTAGACTTTCAAACTGGAACAAACCTATGTGAGTGTTCATCACAAGGTATTGATTTGATTGTTACTCATGCAGTAACTGTGAGTATGCCTCTTTGAAAAGGATCTGCCCTGTTCCAGTCTGTACGTCAATTCCTCATGACCGGGAAGAGGACAAGACTCCACCACAGTTTGGGGATTTATTGTTCCTGTAAAATCCGTAATCAGACGTAAATTAACTGAAGGCTTCAAGATGCGGGTTTCATAGCCCCATTGTCTTGCCATCTTTGTAATTCGTGAGCAACATACGTTGGGCATGAAGGACAGGTCACACATGGAAAACTCGCGGCTGTGCATTGTCCGTCCTTCACAGTTCTGTGTGCTACTGAGTCGTTAGCCCTTCCACACCTGATTCAAATAGTTCCTTGTACAGGGTTATTACAAATGATTGAAGCGATTTAACAGCTCTACAATAACTTTATTATTTGAGATATTTTCACAATGCTTTGCACAAACATACAAAAACTCAAAAAGTTTTTTTAGGCATTCACAAATGTTCGATATGTGCCCCTTTAGTGATTCGGCAGACATCAAGCCGATAATCAAGTTCCTCCCACACTCGGCGCAGCATGTCCCCATCAATGAGTTCGAAAGCATCGTTGATACGAGCTCGCAGTTCTGGCACGTTTCTTGGTAAAGGAGGTTTAAACACTGAGTCTTTCACATAACCCCACAGAAAGAAATCGCATGGGGTTAAGTCGGGAGAGCGTGGAGGCCATGACATGAATTGCTGATCATGATCTCCACCACGACCGATCCATCGGTTTTCCAATCTCCTGTTTAAGAAATGCCGAACATCACGATGGAAGTGCGGTGGAGAACCATCCTGTTGAAAGATGAAGTCGGCGCTGTCGGTCTCCAGTTGTGGCATGAGCCAGTTTTCCAGCATGTCCAGATACACGTGTCCTGTAACGTTTTTTTCGCAGAAGAAAAAGGGGCCGTAAACTTTAAACCATGAGATTGCACACAACACGTTAACTCTTGGTGAATTGCGAATTTGCTGCACGAATGCGTGAGGATTCTCTGCCGCCCAGATTCGCACATTGTGTCTGCTCACTTCACCATTAAGAAAAAATGTTGCTCCTTCACTGAAAACAAATTTCGCACTGAACGCATCCTCTTCGCCATGAGCTGTTGCAACCGCGCCGAAAATTCAAAGCGTTTCACTTTGTCATCGGGTGTCAGGGCTTGTAGCAGTTGTAAACGGTAAGGCTTCTGCTTTAGCCTTTTCCGTAAGATTTTCCAAACCGTCGGCTGTGGTACGTTTAGCTCCCTGCTTGCTTTATTCGTCGACTTTCGCGGGCTACGCGTGAAACTTGCCGGCACGCGTTCAACCGTTCCTTCGCTCACTGCAGGCCGACCCGTTGATTGCCCCTTACAGAGAAGCTTTAAACTGCGCATACCATCGCCGAATGGAGTTAGCAGTTGGTGGATCTTTGTTGAACTTCGTCCTGAAGTGTCGTTGCACTGTTATGACTGACTGATGTGAGTGCATTTCAAGCACGACATACGCTTTCTCGGCTCCTGTCGCCATTTTGTCTCACTGCGCTCTCGAGCGCTCTGGCGGCAGAAACCTGAAGTGCGGCTTCAGCCGAACAAAACTTTATGAATTTTTCTACGTATCTGTAGTATGTCGTAACCATATGTCAATGAATGGAGCTACAGTGAATTTATGAAATCGCTTCAATCATTTGTAATAGCCCTGTACTTACTACACACGACAGAAACGTTAGTGTGAGGCATAGAAACACCGACTTCTAACATACTGTATTGAATGCTCAAACTGAAATATCCTAAAAATGTTTGTACTGTTTTTATAATTGAGTCTATGATATGAAAGACATTTTGTCACTCCCTGAAAGGTTTCTGGCAAACTGCGCACGCCAAGAACTGGAATTTCATGTCCATTGTAGGCAGGCAAAATAAAAGTAGGCTGCTTTAGCGGATGTTTACCAACATTGTAGCAAGTCTGTCTATACATCAGGGATACGGAAGGCCAAGTGTCTAACTGTAGCTCAACTGTCTTTTGTTCTACTTTAACTTATCAAAGAGTTTGTAATTTATTAATTAAGCATTCTGCCATAGTTGCAAATTGTGTTTTTATTAGTGATGGGTTTCTAACTGTTAATTCACTGTCAAAGTTTTTATCAGCGACTATTGCCGAACTTACCGTTCATTCACAGTGACGATATATTGTCGAACTGCACACATCTGCTTTCATACCGTGCAGCTAATTCATGCATTGGCTAGAACTGCCAGGTAAAAAAAAATACACAGGAATATAAAGTAAAAGATAGACGAATAATTTAATAAAAAGGGTTCCATTTCTAACGTATGTCATAGATGTAGACGACAGAGAGTTTCTTTGAATAATTGATATTCACGAAACGACATCTCAGATGAACGGGAGATGGTCCTGAGATATTCGTTTAAAATACAGAGAGAAGATAAGCTTTTATAATGCAGTAAAGTTACGTTGGGAGCGATACGAGAATAGTAGAAAAATCGCCAAATTAAACAGTCTTCAAAGATAGGTGAAAAATAAGTCCATTTCGTGATCACAGTACACGAAAGATTCAACAGCTCAAGGTTCAGCATGATGATTCACAAATCATCACACTTGATACGAAGAATAGTAACTCATAATCTACTTTCATTTCCGTAAATCAAGCGGAATGAAATTAAGTCGTACATTGTAGGACGTTCAGAACTCTCGAAATATAACGCCCAATGAGAAATTAAAGTATGGTAGCGGCCGTTCACCGACCAAAATCCATCACCTTTACGACTGAATCGCGCACATTACTCTAGATTGGTCTGCCTTCTTCCAGAATTCGCCACAAAGTGTCCAGAATCGCTCCGTTGAGCTGTTCCCTCGGAAAGTCCCACTCTCCATGTGACTCTAGCAGTGTTCCAGCGCTGTCCAACTCACATTTGTTGAAGGCTATCTCCATCAAAAGTACATCGTTCTGAAGCTCTGCAGACATGATGTGATTCAAGTTGACCACTTCCTAGACTAAAGTAACATATTACAACAGTTAAATAAAGAAGTGTTATAAGCATCCTGTCACACTCAGCTAGTTACAATAATTATAAATAAAGGTTTGTCCATAAGTAAATACGCCAGTATTACTGCGCAAGTGTGCTTAAAGATTGTCATTAAATGTGTTTTAACCAATTATTTATGCCATCTTGGCAGAAGCATCTTTTGATTCTCTTTTCAATTGTGGTGTCCGCTAATGCATGCAACTGACCACTTTTAAATTTGCATAGTTTCTTAATAGCACTTGCAACCAATAGTTAAATAAAGTTACTGGCGCAAAAGTAAATTATTCATTAAATAAAAACACAAATATGTTAAAAATAAGTGGTATTGATGATGCTTTTATTTGCTGTGCAAACGTGGAGAATACGGTGTTCTGACAAACACTTGCATAATGAAAAAGATTGAAGAGAGATCTAAATCAATAAATAAAATAGAAACTGATACGAAGCTTTCAGGGATGATAGCTATAGTGCAATGCTATCCTATGAGATATCGGTTGTTGAAATCGCAAGACGTGATGAAAAGTTGTAATTATGAAAACGTTTATTCGTCGTGACCTATTAACTTCTCTAGTTTTGAAGATGTTGAGATAGTATTGTATCAATGGATGTGACTCATTTTTATGGGCTCATCGTTAAATTCAATATCTGACTGGAAATTATTGTAGAGTCTCAAAAGGCTGTAAGAAGCCTTTAGAGCTTTTTCAGTTTCTCTCAGAGCTCACCGTTGCCGGGAGCATAGCCGGCCCTCTTAAGCGATCGATGCGTCGTCCAAATTCCCCATACCGGGATTTACCCACCCCCGATCCTTTGGTGCTTTGCTGACGCCCTTACAGCTAGCTCGCCTGGAGCTTTCGTGTAGCCGGAAGCTGCCACAGCCGGCCTTGAGCCTTTTTTTCTTTAATCTCATTTTGTTCTATATTGTTCGTTGAATTTCTTCGTGGCGGACGTCCAATGACACTCGTTCAGGTTGTTCGTTGATCCGTTTACTCAGTTTTTTTTTATTTTATTACAGAGAATAGCTAAACCCTCTGACGAACACACTGAGCTACCGTGCCGGCAAAATAATGATGAAGGACACACAACACCCAGCCCCCTGCGGGGAATCGAACCCGGGCCCCCTGCGTGGTGCCCTTGGTCCAGCTAGCGCTCCGCTGCACAACAAGTTCATCTTGCCTCGTACTAGTACTGGGCGGCCGAGTAGCTCGCCTGCATACGCATAGTGTTATATGGATGGGAGAAATTTTCGAGAAGCTGCAGGCAGTGGTGGTGCTTGCTTTTGTAGTTATGACGTCGGTTGACTGACATGAACAGCAGGCGTTCAACTTGCTGCGCTTAGAACTGTGCTCGTTCGGTTAGAGACATATCCTGTGATGACGTAGACATGATTAAATATAGTATAACAAACACTAATACAACAAAACAAAAACATGGCGACAGTCAGTAAAACGTCAGCAACTCGAGGTAGCACGGTATCAAACTGAGCTGTAATGTCAGGACGCTGTTATGAGACGGCGCTAGAAGTATGTATGGGAAAGCAGCATATTTAGGTTTGGACAACTAATCAGTAAAAAATGCACCACATGTTCTAATGAAAGCATGAAATCCGTCTGACGATGAATGGTAATGATTCGAAACCGGTAGCAGTACCATTTGAATATAGGAACTTAAAATAAATTGGTCGCTGGCTGCTGTCTCAACACCATAAACAAATGTATCATGTGTTCCATTGTTCCACTGTAGCGCCAGAGCCGAGGAAATCGCAGTTCTGTCCTGCAATGCCATTCGGATGAAGTATCGGTCTTCTCAGGGGATGGTTTGGGTGATGCGACATGACCGGACTCGTCATGTTCTACGACTTTTCGTGAAACATATTGCACACACCAGTTGCACAGCCGAAACACTTCATCCAGAATGAGCTGCGGTTTCCCGGATGGGTGCATCACATTCTCTCGTGCCAATAATACGTCCTCTTTCGATCTCAATGATTTGACTGTACAGTTCGCGCATACGTTTGTGAGGCATCCTGAACGTTTGCTTAAGTCAGACTGATCCATTACCTTCGGTTTATAGTGTCAATGAGAGCCGCAGGCACATTTTACCTGTAGGTGGTGTTGCGCCGCAATATCGATGTTTACCTTGAACTAACGGGACGACACAGTTCAAGTGCTAATCATTTCTGCAGGGACATACTGATGTACATGTACGATGAATATCAACGTCGTACCTCTAGTCGTTCGAGGTATTCTGGGTCTCGGAAGATGAGTGTAAAATGTTTCATTTGTTGGCGTCGGCAGTGCTTGCTTTGTATCAACACTAGAAGTGTTGTGAGTAACTCGCCTATTAAGCACTTCAACTACGGTCCGTGGCCTCATGCTGTGATCAGCACTGGATATCTCCAGCACCGCCTCCTATGGTCATTAGCAGCCAATATTGTAGCTGCATAGAAGACAATATGTGGTGCGTGGAATGCCGTAAACAGAATTGGCCTTCTGCCACCTCGCACTCAAGGCGTTCCTTGTAAGTGGAGACTTGAAACAGACGCCAGCCGTCTCGTTACGGGCACTTTATGAGTGAGGTACCCGTAAAAGGCGAAGGCGATTCATTTACTGGTGCACAGTGTGGAGTGCGTATCGGTTGACAACAGATAAGTACTCACTGCATTGGCCAACCGTTTTATTTTACATCGTGTAGTAGCACCTATATTATTTGATAAATGGGTTTTGTACATGAATTGTAGAATAAGAGTATGCGAGATAAATCTATTATCAGTATAAACCATTAGAGGGGCGTTTTACTTTTTCGCACGGCACCGATAGTGAAACTGTTACGAATTGAGAATGGTTGTTAACTTGAACACTATTTGTCATAATGGAAATGATCATCACCAGCTGCGACATGATCGCGAATATGAGCAGTGATCCAATATTATCAAAAGTTTTTTTTATTCCAGTCTTTGATCAGAATATAAATTCTTTGACGATGACCGGTTTCAGCCAGTAATGATCATCTTCGGATCTACAATATAAAAATTATATACACCTAGTGGGCAGTCTATCTTTCAACACAATGCTGCAATTCATATCACAATATACTACCACACAAACTGTGATATGTACAGATAAACTGAGGTAAAGGGTACCTTTTCTACACCATGTCCTAACGTGATAGAGCCGTAATGGCATCGTCAAAACACATAAATACACTCAGCAAAGCATCGTCATATAGATCTAAAATATGGTGTAAAATAGGCCACAACATCCACACAGTCATTTTGCCACTGGCCTTATTGAACCAAACCTACTAAGAGCAGTACCTACCAGAAATCTGTTTGCCTACATCCTTCATAGATGTCGCTACTGTGGGCTTAGATGTATTCATTTACGTAAGAACCGTAATGTGATAAAACCACGTTAGCACCGATGGCCTTTATAGCCTGGTCCATTCAACCCCCACAAACCAACTACATTAGGTAAAATACACGTAGCATTGTTTAAATTTTGATAACTGTTATAGAAACCAATTGTGATAAAATAACGGGTAACTGTATTCGTCTTTTATTTTATCACAATTCGTTTCTCTAACAGTTATCAAAATTTAAAAGTCTGCTATATGTAGTTTACCTAATGTGGTTTTATCAGATTATTGTTCTTGCGTAAATGAAGAATACATCTAAGCCCACAGTAGTGACATCTATGAAGGATGTAGGCAAACAGATTTCTGGTAGCTACTGCATTTAGTAGGTTTTGCACAATAGGGACAGTTGCCAAATGACTGTGTGGATGTTGTGGCCTATTTTACACCATATTTTAGATCTTTATGACGATGCTATGCTGAGTGTGTTTATATGTTTTGACAATGACATTACGGCTCTATCACATTAGGACACGGTGTAGAAAAGGTACGCTTTACCTTATTTTGTCTGTACATATCCCAGTTTGTGTGGCAGTATATTGTGATATGAATTGCTGTATTGTGTCGAAAGGTAGACTGCCCAGTAGGTGTATATAATTTTTATATTGTAGATCTGAAGATGGTCGTCACTGACTGAAACCGGTCATCGTCAAAGGAATTTATATCCTGATCAAAGATTGGAATAAAAAAATGACATCTGGAAATGATTACATTGGCAAACGTAATAAGATTTAGTTTAGGGTATCTGAACCTGGCTATGCACTAGTCAGTTGCCTAGCAACGGCCGTATCACACACGTTACTCTGCTGTTTCGCTGCTCGGATCGCTCTACGTATTTTACAGTGTGCGCCGTTTACGGTCCGCTTGTTAAAGAGACAGACTCTCGCGATGCTCAGACGTAGTAGTGTGTTCAAGTGTCCTTCGTGTTGGCGGGCAATACATAAGATGAAAGCGTAGAACCGTCGGACTCTTGCAACCTTAAGTCAGATAGCACGACCTCGTGTGTACAGTGATATTTACAGCGCGTTACACTTCCCGAATGCAAATGATGGGTGCAATCTGGGAAGTCTTGTCATCCAGCAGCAAAGAGAGGCCAGTCACAAACTAACAACGGCAACTCCAGTGGGAAGAAAATGAGGATTCGCATCTGCTCGACAAATTAGGTATAGTACTAAAGTACTATTATGTTAGAAAGCATGTGCTACGCCTTCAACACTTGTGACATCATTAGATCCCTGTAATTTCAATTATGCTAGTACATCCTGTTTAATATAGACAGCGATAAGGGGGCCTGTGTACGTACAGTGGATCCGAAGAGGAGTGGTTAGTATTCAGGGTTATGAAAGGAACGATCATACGATACACAACAGTATAGGAATCTTGGTTCTAGTATTCTGCGTCATCTATACTGTGAACGAATCGTTTCTACTGCTAGCTCTTTCCTTTCTATATTCTGAGTGGTGGTAGAACGGAAAAAACAAGACGAAATATTAAGTGAACATGGGCTCTAAGGAGTTATAATAACTTGTTCATCTCCGATACTGTGAAACACGTCTCTTCTACTGGAGAAATGCCAGTAGCTTCTAAGGAATGCATTTTAGATGCAATATTTGCTAGACATTTTTGTTTCAAATGATCGTTCCTGTCATGCCCATCAATACTGACCATTCTTCATGTATAAAAAGAATATTTTATCAATGTATAATCGGTTCAAAAAGGAGTACTCGGTTAAAAAATGGTTCAAATGGCTCTGAGTACTATGGGACTTAACATCTGAGGTCATCAGTCCCCTAGAACTTAGAACTACTTAAACCTAACTAACCTAAGGACATCACACGCATCAATGCCCGAGTACTCGGTTAATACTTTCATATTCTTCATATATACACTATAAAATACTATAACAAACAAATTGTGTGTTAACAGTCAGGGAAAATTCCGAAACCAATAGGAGAAAGCACACTCCTATCGGCCAATGAGTCTACTAGCTTCATCGATCTAAAACCGATGGTTTTGAGGACATACAGCAACAACAGAAATCGCTGTGAACAGAACGAACAACACTGCATCCCCCCCCCCCCCCGCCCCCCCATAAGTAAGTAGCCATACAGCTTTTATTATAGTGGTTATTTTGCAATCTACGTAAAGGGCTTAGATGACCCGTTTACATACAATGGGAACAGGTAAAAAACTTAATCGTAGTAATACATGCAGCATAAACAAAGATGAACTGTGGAATCGTAAAAACCTCAAATACTAGCAAAATAATCGTTTTGAATAGATATGGTCTGTGACAACGAAGTACAATATAATTCGCGATGTCGAAACATCTGTCAGAGGAATGAAGATGTCAGGAGTCTATGTCTTCTACAGGTATCAAAATAGACACTTGAGTTCATTTTTAACTTACGGATAGAAATTAAAAGTTTACTTTGGCGCCAGTTACATGTTGCTCGTTCATTTTGTAGGCGGTAGGGTTCTCCAGGGTAAATAGCTCACTACCTCGTACACTATGTGATCAAAAGTATCCGGACACCGCCCAAAAAGATACCTTTTTCCTATAACGTGCATCGTGCTGCCACCTACTACTAAGTACTCCCTATAAGCAACCTCAGTAATTATTAGACATCGTGAGAGGGCTCCGCGGAACTCACGGACGTCGAAGGCGGTCAGGTGATTGGGTGTCGCTTGTGTCACACTTCTGTACGCGAGTTTTCCACACTCTTAAACATCCCTAGGCCCACTATTATCGATGTGGTAGTGAATTGGTAACGTGAAGCGACATGTACAGCACAAAAGCGTACAGGCCGATCTCGTCTGTTGACTGACAGAGACCGCCGACAGTTGAAGAGCGTCGTAAGGTGTAATAGGCAAACATCTATCCAGACCATCACACAGTAACTCCAAACTGCCTCAGGATCCACTGCAAGTACTATGACAGTCAGACGGGAGTTGAGGGAACTTGGACTTCATGTTTGAGCAGCTGTTCATAGGCCAGACATCACGTCGGTAAATGCCAAACGACGCCTCGCTTGGCATAAGGAGCGTAAACATTGGACGATTGAATAGTGGAAAAACGTTGTGTGGAGTTACTGTACACAATGTGGCGTTCCGATGGCAGGGTTGGGTATGGCGAATGCCCGGTGAACGTCATTTGCTAGTGTGTGTATTGCCAACAGTAAAATTCGGAGGCGTTGGTGTTATGGGATGGACGTGTTTTTCATGGCGGAGGTTTGCACCTCTTGTAGTTTTGCGTGGCACTATCATAGCACAGGCCTACACTGATGTCTTAAGAAGCTTCTTGCTACCCACTGTTGAACAGCAATTCCGGGGTGGCGACTGCATCTTTCAACACGATCGAGCTCCTGTTCATAATGCACGGCCTGTGGTTGGGTGGTTATACGACAATAACATCCCTGTAATGGACTGGCCTGCATAGAGTTCTGACCGGAATCCTATAGAAGACCTTGGTATGTTCTGAAACGTCGACTTCGAACTAGGCCTCACCGACCGACGTCGATACCTCTCCTCAGTGCAGCACTCTGTGAAGAATGGGCTGCCGTTCCCCAAGAAACCTTCCAGCACATGATCATGGTCAAGGGTGGGCCTACACCATATTGAATTCAAGCATTACCGATGGAGTACGACACCAACTTTTAAGTCATTTTCATCCAGTGTCCGGATACTTTTGATCTCATAGTGTATCTCGCTCATTCCTTACAAAACGACCATAGAGGGGAGATGACAATAATAAACAAACAAAAGGCATTTACCAGCCTCTGTTTTCAACAGGTGCAGTTCAGTTGCAGCTTTCATCGAGAGTGATGTATCTCCTACAGTCGCCGTGAAGGGCGGCGTACTGCTCCTGAATTCCACTATTGCCCTCCGACGTCACTTGGTCTTAAGGTGTCTGTGAAATATTTCTGCTGTTTTTTCTCCCTTTCTGCACTTTTGGTGACCCGTAACGCCGCATAGCAACTACAAGTACATGCAGTATCTAAAGACATGCTCGCAAAAAGGACGAACTGTTTCACCTGACGTCTCGACATATGTCGTACGTCGAAGCAGCGCACAGAGAACGTGTATGAAAGGTAGAAGTAAAGTTTGATTCTAAACGTTACTGTAAATAGAACCCCAAGTTTAATGATACAGATACAAAGATCTCTGTTTGGCAGGGCGAAGGGAGGGGGGAGGGGGAGGGTGGCGGAATGCCACCCTTACTCTGACGTCAGGCGAAACGGTGTCGAATGTAAGACGCAGTACATACTTTGTAGTTTACTTAGTATACTCTTGACGATATTAATCGGCATCTGATCACCATTAGTAGGTGAGATACTACAAGTTGATGAGTTTTGCTACTTGTGCAACAAAATAACTGATGCCAGAAGTAAATTGGATGCAAAATGCAGAATAACAACAGCTTTTCTGAAAGCGAAAGTAACGTTAACATTCAACTTAAATTAAAGTGCTAGCAAGTCAGTTCTGATACAGTTTACCGTACATGGATGTGGAATGTGGATGATGACCAATATACAAACAATGGACATAGTAGCTTTCGAATCGTAGTATTGTTGAAGAATGCTGATGATTATATGCATATACGGAACATCTGCTGCAGAACCCAAAGGCGGGGTGCAATGTAACTCTGATCAGAGAGTCGTGCACTATCTCACTCCCCAGAAACCTTCACTCTAAGCGGCTTCAAGTCACTTCTCTCCCATGTAACACCAGAAAAGCGGATGTTCTGACGGCACGACGGGCTGACAAGGGTGTTTTTATACACAGAATCCCACTTGTACCTTTATTGCAGCCAAATTGCCATATAAGATCAAAGTAAAGTTATAATAACACCCGAAATTAGAGAGTTTAGATATTGTGATTTGCGTAGTCATGTACTGATTGTGTCCTTTGGTACAGAGTTCTATGTGGAAACGTTTGCATATTCGATGACACAGTTCACACTCACACACTGCGTTTGGTTCGTGATATGACATGGTGTTGAAAGTAAGGTGATCGAAAGTGTGGACTGCCATTCTGGTGATCATGTGCTGTATCTTGAAATTTTACTTTCTCCATGTTTCGTCAGTCATGGTGCCAGTGGTCTAAGATTCTGGAGCTGTGTATTCCCTTTTTTCGTTCAGTGTTTTTAGCAGACTTCCTAAAATGCTGGCGCTGGGTAGCATCAGTTTCGTCAGTAGGCCTTCAATGAGAAAGGATTCCTCACCAGCAGGTATACGGGTCTGGATCGTGTTGTTTTGGACACTCTGATCGCTTTCTTCTTATAGCTCGCCTTTTTACTTTGTAGTGCCGTTAGGTTTCTCACTGTGGGATGTGGTCCGATGATTTCTATGCTATACGTCAGTATTGGCGTGATTTCAGCTCCTAGTAATGCCACTGCTGTCTCTAGTCTGAGGGATCTAATATTTTCTATTTCTTGGGTAGCCGTTATTGCTTGCATTGAATTCTCTCTTACATGCTTTGTGGAACATTTTGCGCTTGCTTGTATCGTGGCCCTTAGGTATTTGAAATCTAGTACGGTTATCATTTTTCTCTCCCGTGTGAAGAACTCAGCTGATGTAGGTGCTCTTTACTTCTGAGCACCACAATTTCTCTTTTTTTCACATTTATTTCAAAGCCGTTTTCGACACACCAATATTCCATATCGTTTATGGTTTCTTGTAGCTTTGAGCCTATTACAATATCGTCTGCATATGCGTATGAGATTACGCCCTCCATTTTGGGTATTCTTACAATTTCTTCCTCTGCGAGGATAAATAGCAGAGGACTCAGTGGGTCTCCCTGAAGTATTCCGTTTGTTTTGAACGTCGGCTATCACAGGGAGAGGTTATATGAGATTAGTCTTTCAGAGCATCGCAAGAGGCCTGTTCTAAAAATTCCGGAACTTAATTTACAAATTTTTTCTGAGCTTACCTTTTACTTAATGTGCTTGGTCTCCTCCAAAAGACACTCCAGCACAACTGATACACCGCTCCCAATGCAGTTTCCACTTCCGGAAGCAGTCTTAGTAAGGCTCTTCCTGGATGGTGCGAAGCGCAGACTGCGACTTTTCTTTTATCTCGTCTACCGCTGCAAATCTTCGTCGTTTCAACGGAGTTTCCAGCTTTGGAAATAAAAAAAAAAAAGGTCGGTAGAGGCCAGGTCTAGAGAGAACGGAGGCAGCACAGTTATTTCGTTTTTTGAGCAATAATCACGCACCAACTCATGAGCCGTAGGACAAACTTGGCGGCAAAACGATGCATTCCAAGATGCTGTGTCAGGATTTCATGACATTATCCAACTGAGATGTTACATTCTTCTTTAATTTCTCGGAAAGTCAGTCTTCGCTTGGCACATACAAATTCGTTGACGTCCTGAAGGAGGATCATCTTTAACTTCCGTCCAGCCAATTTGAACCCGTGTGAACCACTTGTAACACCTAGTGCTGCTTAAACATTCATCACCGTAAGCTTTCTGCATCATTTGGTGTGACTCTGTAAAGGTGTTCTATAGTTCCACGCAAAAATTAATGCAGACGCTTTGTTCCTTTGACTGCTATCTCGAAATTCGCAAGCTGAGCGTCACAGCGTTCGACTCAGTACAATAAAAATGGTTCCAACGGCTCTGAGCACTATGGGACTTAACTGGTTAGGTCATCAGTCCCCTAGAACTTAGAACTACGTAAACCTAACTAACCTAAGGACATTACACACATCCATGCCCTAGGCAGGATTCGAAGCTGCGACCATAGCGGTCGCGCGGTTCCAGACTGTAGCGCCTAGAACCGCTCTGCCACTCCGACCGGCGACTCAGTAGAGCACTGAACAATAACTAACAGACATAAAACAATGAAACTTCCGGCAGCTACACATCAAACACAAGCGTGTGCAGGGATGCCAACGGCATTTCGTTTCAAGACTCCAATGGCGCCAAAATACGAACGTCCAGGAATTTTTTGAACAGGCCTTGTATTACACTTTCGCTTTAAACCTGTACAATTCCCAGTGAGTTTATGTTATACCAAGACCATAAACAAAGGTCGAGACCAGATGGTTCATGTTGTGGGCATACAGCATACTGTCAGTAGCTTTTCGCATGGCCAGTTCTACATGGCTCTCTCCAACGTTAGTGAAGTAGACAAGATACTCAATCATCTACCCAATCGTACCACCTCAAAGCAATTTTATAAAGCAAAACTAAATTCCACGCCTACTAAATTAGTGGCACGCCTGTAAATACCGGGTGATCAAAAAATCAGTATAAACTAGAAAACTGGATAGATCACGGTTGGTTGGTTGGTTGTTTCGGGGAAGGAGACCAGACAGCGAGGTCATCGGTCTCATCGGATTAGGGAAGGACGGGGAAGGAAGTCGGCCGTGCCCTTCGAAAGGAACCATCCCGGCATTTGCCTGGAGAGATTTAGGGAAATCACGGAAAACCTAAATCAGGATGGCCGGACGCGGGATTGAACCGTCGTCCTCCCGAAGATAAATCAAGGAATAATATAGATAGAGAGGTACAAATTGACACACATGCTTGGAATGACATGGGGTTTTATTAGAAACAAAAAAAATACAAACGTTCAAAAAATGTCCGACAGATGGTGCTTCATCTTATCAGAATGGCAATAATTAGCATAACAAAGTAAGACTAAGCAAAGATGAAGTTCTTTACAGGAATTGCTCAATATGTCCACCATCATTCCTCAACAATAGCTGTGGTCGAGGAATAATGTTGTGAACAGCAGTGTGAAGCACTTCCGGAATTATGGTGAGGCATTGGCGTCGGATGTTGGCTTTCAGCATCCCTAGAGATGTCGATCGATCACGATACACTTGCGACTTCAGGTAACCCCAAAGCAAATAATCGCACGGACTGAGGTCTGGGGACCTGGGAGGCCAAGCATGACGGAAGTGGCAGC